>NC_086447.1:331407767-331707767 GCF_028390025.1 Pseudophryne corroboree | reverse complement strand
CAAAATGTCTCACTTCTGATTCCCACACCCAATTACATATCCCCCAGAGAGTTAGAGTTTGGTTGAGGGAGACAAGGCAATAGCAGATCATCTAAATAATAATTTTTGCACAGTATTCACTACAGAAGGAGAGGGGAAGGGTTTTCACAGTTAAGTTGAAAGGACATTCATAAAAATATGGTAGATGAAAAGGGATGCATTTGGCATCCTGGCAGTCGGGAAGCTGGTGGCCATCTGACCAACGCCAGAATCCTGACAACCTCAGGAAACCGGAGGTGGGACACTGACAGCCAACACCCCGAAGGTGAGTATCGGGGTGGGGGTCAAGGTTAGGACCTGGGGGGAGGGCTAGGGCTAGGCACTAGGGAGGAGTAAGGGTTAGGCACTGGGGTTGGGGGGTGTTAGCCGTAGCCAACACCCCCAGAGGGTAAGCCCTAGCCCACACCCTCGGGAGGGTTAGGATAGGGTAGGAGAGAGGGGTAAAATATTTACCCCATCCGGTGTTGGGATTGTAGATGTAGCATATCTAGACTTTAGTAAGGCATTTGATATGGTCCCACATCGCAGACTGCTAAATAAACTCAAAAGCGTGGGAATTGATTATAAAACAATTGAATGGATTATTTCTTATATAGCGCAGCAAATTCCGCTGCGTTTTACAATTGATTACAACCTTGTTGCAGGATAGGAAACAAACAGTTGTAGTAAATGGAGTGCATTCACATGAGGGTAATGTTACCAGTGGAGTACCTCAGGGATCTGTACTTAGGCCAATGCTCTTTAATATCTTTGTTGGTGACATTGCAAATGGTATTACAGGGGAAATTATGCCTTTTTGCAGGTAACACAAAGAAATGCAACTGGGTAGACACACCAGGAGGGGTAAAACAAATTATTAATTATCTAAAGTAGGTAGACTTAAGGAATGGTCAAGAAAGTGGCAACTACGGTTTAACGCTAAAAAATGCTAAATCATGCATTTGGGTCTCAAAAGGCCAAAAGCTAAATATAGTAACAAGAGTACTTTAATGGAAACTATTGAGGAGGAAAGGGATCTAGATGTCACTATAAAAGGGCACTTAGAGGCAAGTAAGCAATGTAACAAAGCAATGAGGAAGGCAAGTCAGATGTTTAATTGCAAAGAGTACAGAATCAGTAACAGGAACAAATAAATAATAATGCCACTTTATAGGTCATTGGTACGGCATCTTCTGGAATACTGTATTCAGTTCTAAAACCATATATCCAGAAGGATATAAATACATTAGAGAGTGTACAAAGAAGGGTAATTAAAATGGTGCATGTCCAACATCACAAAATGCACAAGGAAAGACTAAAAGATCTTAACATGTATAGTTTGGAGCAGAGAAGGGAAAGGGGGGACATGATAGAAACTTTCAAATATATCAAGGTGTGACAGGACGGGCCCGTACGAAAGCACTCGCCGCTTTCGCGTCCCGTCTCCTGCGCACAGAATGGAGGGTCAGGTCACACGAGGCCTGACCACATAGGGGATTCCCGCTTACCGTCAGTAACCGCCTGTAACTGACTCCACCCACTGCGCTGTGGGCGGGTTTATGCTGCCACCACCAAACTCCTAACCTGCCGTGGCGTTTGGAACCACGGTTCTGCTCTGTATGTGCCGACGCACTGCCTTACCACACCTGTGTGGTGTTGACGAATCCCTACTAGCCACTTGCTAGGCCTCAACCGGTAGCTGGCGGAAGGCGGAACTTGGAGACGTTAGGTGCTTCCCTGGACAGCCGGAGGACAGGGCTATGTTTGGCATAACCCTGTAGGCAGTAGCGGATCTTGCCACGGGCAAGCAGGACTTTTGCCCGGGGCGCCGCCTTCCGGAGGGCGCTGGCGCCATCCGGAGGGCGCCGCACCGTGGCAAGATCCGCCACTGCTGCCCGCTGTGTCCCCTGTCCGCCTCCGCTGCCCGCTGCCCGCTGCCGTCCCCGTCCGCCTCCTGTGAAGGGAACTAGACGCTATGCGTCTAGTTTCCCTTCGTGGAGAGTAACTTTGCTGAGCGGTGCGCGATGACGTCATCGCGCACTGCACAGCA
The DNA here is from genome assembly GCF_028390025.1 of Pseudophryne corroboree. NCBI lineage: Eukaryota > Metazoa > Chordata > Amphibia > Anura > Myobatrachidae > Pseudophryne > Pseudophryne corroboree. The sequence continues at coordinate 331,705,699 of NC_086447.1, read as the reverse complement.
AAGGTCAAGCATTCAAGCGGCGCTAGCAATGTACAGGGGGTGTAACTGACCACGCCCCCTGTATTAGGACACAACCCTTTTCCTGCCCGGGGCGCAGAGCGCCCTTGAACCGGCCCTGCCTGTAGGTCACAAGATGAAGCAATCTTCTTGAGGCAGATGAGATGTTTATTTGCTCAATAATAGCCTTAAAAAAGACTCTTCCCTATTGCTAGGGGCAACAGCATACAGCAAGATGTTCCAGCAGAATAAAGATGGTACAATTACAATTTCCATGGGGCAACTGCCCTCCTTTTATCCTACTCCAATACACATTACCACAGGGGGTAAGCCCGCCCTGTGGTGTACAACCAATCAATGTTTACCCATGGGCTGTGCATGCCTTGGTCACATGCACAGCTTTCATTGTTCTCTATGGACAGTGGGGAGTGGTCGTTCTCCTTTGACTGTGCCATCCTGGAGGATCAGGATACGCCCTGGTGCCGTTCAGTCTAGGCTGGGGGAAGTTTTCCCTCCTAAACTGACTTCCAGAAACCTGCCCGGGACCTAGCCCACTCCCTGCAGCCTGGATTTGGGCTCCAGAACTGGGCAGCCTAGATCCCCGGTCAAGGTTTCCTGGCCACTACGGGTGATCTCCATGGAGCTCCAGAAAACCACTCAGCTTGTTTCAAAGCTGAGCTTCTTCTCTCTCTTCCAAGCCAACTTTCAAGTGTGAGGCTGGAAGGGAAAGGATTCCGTTTTTGGGGAAAAGGTCTGGGAGAATCCATCAGCCTGCACAGCCATGGATTCCCCCCTCCTGGGACACACAACCAAGTAAGTGCATTTTACCTTTAAATACATCACATTTAAAATACACTGTACATTCCCCTTTAAATATACACTGAGCCTGTGCCCTGCACAGACTCCACACTCCCAGGCACTGCAGTGCCTCCCAGCACAATACACTTTTTATTACATTTAAAACACAATGTTTTTGTTTTACATACTGTGTCTAGCGCTGGCTCCCCTAGCCCTGCAGCCTGGCTGCTAGGGCTCTCTCTCTCGGTGCTGGAGGTATATGGCTGGCTTTCCCCATCCTCCAGCCTACCTGCCTGCCACTGGGGTCCAGGGAGCTGGCTCACCCTGTCCCCCCAGTGTGGCACTACTTCACTGGCCTCGCCGCACGGTGCGGCGCACCCCCCTTATTGGAAGCCCGGCGGCTCAGGACGCTTGTCCCAGCCGCCGTGGCTCTGTGCCCTTTGCAGCACTGAGGTGCCGGGAGCGTAGCTCCCAGACCCCAGTGCTCACCAGCCTGATTATCCCCACGCCGCTAGGGAGCCAGCTAGCCCGGTCCCCCATGAGCGGCGCTGAACTATGTGGCCTCGTCGCAGCGTCCAGCGGGGAGCCGGGCTGCAGCGCACCCCCCCTGCTGCCCAGCAGCCCGGGACGTTCGTCCTAGCTGCCGCGGCTGGCCACCTCCGATGGGCTGAGGCGCCAGGAGCAGAGCTCCCGGCCCCCAGCGGCGGCACCCACAGAGAGCACTGCAGCGGGAGCTGAGCTCCCAGCCACAGCGGCTCCACCTTCTCCCCCCGGCGCGCACACAGCTAGTGCGCCGGGGGCTGTGCTCGCTGCCGCGGTCGCCGGGAGCAGAGCTCCCGGTCTCCGGCGGCGCACCTCTCATGGCTGCAGCGGGAGCTGATCTCCTGGCTGCAGCGGTTCCCCTCTCCCCCGGCGCGCACACACTGCTCAGCGCGCCGGGGGCTGCCCTCACTGCCGCGGTCGCCAGAGAGGTCCGGGACCGCGGTGAAGATATGTACATATAAAAACATTTTTAAATACATGGCGCCAAGCGTCCATTACATTTTTAAAAGTGGTGCCAAGCGCCCAGGGTCCCCATAATGGCGCCGGGCACTAGGGGTTATCCCCTTCAGTGCCGCGGCGGCCATTGTCCACGTGGGCTGGGGTCTCTCCGGCCACACTCCTCCCCCCAATTCAAGCGGGTCAACCAGGGACCCATGTCCCAACAATTTGGTCCCTGGTCCCGCAGTCCTTAATGAGGTTACCGGGAGTTCTTTGGTGGTTCAGGCTCCTCCTGACGTGACAGTCCATCCGCATTGCTATGAGCCTTGCCTTGCTTGTGGATAATATGAAAGTCATAAACCTGAAGAGCAAGGCTCCACCGCAACAGTCTGCCGTTTTCCCCCGTGGTGTGCTGGAGCCACCGTAATGGATTGTGGTCCGTTACCACCGTAAAATGGCGGCCATAAAAATAGGGCTGTAGCTTCTTCACATCCCAAACAATAGCCAAACACTCCTTTTCAATTGTGGCATACCCCACCTCCCACCATAGCAGTATTCTGCTCAAACAGGCCACAGGGTGCTCCTGCCCATGTGGCTCCTCCTGGCTCAGTACTACTCCCAGTCCGTGCAGTGGCACAGTAGTTCGTAAAACACAGTCCTGGTCAAGAATGTGCGCAATCAGCACTGGAGCGGGTACCAGAGCCTCCTTCAATGACTGGAATGCCAACTCGCAAGCGGGTGCAAAGTCCACTGACTTGGGAATGCCCTTCCTAGCCATCTCTGTACAGGGGTTCACTACAGGACTAAAGTGAAGGACAACGTGTCCGTAGGGCCTTACAGGTTCTAAGGTCAGTACCTGTCTGGGTGATGTGGGTCAGGGACAGCCTCTGGTGGCCTCTGCTTTGGGCCTACCCCTGTCTCCTCCCACATGGTGCCCCAGGCACTGCACCTCCGTCATTTCTATCTGGCAACTGTCTGCCCTCCAATCCTCCTCTGTCGACCTATGACTCGGGAAACCTACCCTGTCACCTAGGCCTACTCCTTCCTCCACGTCCGCTACCTGTGCCACAGTGATGGCGGCCAGACCACCAGCCTCTGGATCCTGTATGGCATCCACTACAGGGAGGCTGCGTGTCTTCCCCGATCTACTGAGCACAGGCAGGGGACCTGCTATGTTCACAGCAACTTGCTGCAAGGGTTCTCCTATGGGCAGAGGCCCAGAGACAACACAACCTCTGGAGTGCCCCAGCTGCCAACGCATGGCACCAGCCTTACAGTTGGTCTGGGCGTCATCCGACATTCCAGACCAGGGTAAGCTCTGTGTCAGGCACTTCAGGGTACGGTCTGTCTCCGGGTTACTGTCCAAAGGGGTTTCGCTGGCAACCGACACCGGTTGCGCAGGAACGTTCCCTGGGGGACCAGGTGGACACATTCCCTATCTGCTCTATCCCCTCCCACTTTCCTGGCTACCCTGTACCTTAACCCTTCCCACCAGGTCAAACTTCCTGCCCCAACCCTGTCAAGGCCGCTGCCAGAGTGGCGCCTCATGCCTTTCAGGGATGGGTCAGAGGGTTGAGCCTCCCTAAACTCCTGCCTGCGGCCCTCAATCTCTCCTAAATTGGGACACACTACAGGGGGATCTAGGTGGGGACTACTAGGGTCAGTCTGGTAGGGGTCAGTCATGGAAAAGTCAGTGTGGTTTCTCATACTCACCGCCGGAGTTGGCAAACCACTTGGGTCAGGAGCATCATTGGGCACCCCCACAGGATCAAACGAGCTGGACCCAACATCCTATGCGTTGCTAGTGGACGTAGGCATACCAGAGGCAAAAGGCATGCGGGGTCGATGTGCTGATCTAGCCGCTGTAATCTTTTCCTCTGGGCTGGTTGAAGCTGTGGTTGGCTGTGCTGGCAGTTGTCTAGCAGCTGTAGTCTTTTCCTCTGGGCTGGGCTGTGCTGGAGCAGCTGATGTCAACGGTGGTTGTGGAACTTGACTCCAGGGAATGGCGCCAACAAACGTAGTGACGATCCCACCACCCAGATCATTTCCTAGGACCACATCAGTTGGGAAACCATCCATGACGGCAATTTCTCGCAACTCTGGTCCAGCTCCCCAGTCCAGGTAGACTCTTGCCATGGGAACAGCTTTCTCCATTCCATCTGCCAGGGTGACCTTGGCAGTGCGACCCTGCAATACTGCAGCAGGATCTATAAGGTGAGGGCTCACCACAGTGATTGAGGCCGCAGAGTCTCTTAGGCCTTCCCCCTGCAGGGGTCCCACGTGGACCGGCTGCAGGTGCCTCCACATATTGTGAAGGGGCTGTTTGGCCATGCAGGTGACTCTCTCCGCAGAGTGCACCTGTCTCTCGCCACACTCCATCGGACTGACTGGAGGGGGAACAGTCTCTGTAGGCTCATCTCCTCTCGTCAAACAAGCGATCCGGGCTCCAGCACTCGGATTTGGGGCACGAGTCTGGGGTGCTTGGGATGCAGGACAGTTCATCCTCAGATGTCCGATTTTCCCACAGCCGTAGCACTTCCTCTCCAGTCGTGGCACCGATGATCTCTGATCAGTTGCAGGGACGCTGCGGTGCGGTTGCTGGCCAAGAGCACCCGGGTTGGAATATGCTTGTCTTTGGGGGTGATGAGCTGAAGAGGGGGGTCCCCTTGGTGGTACAGTCTTTTGGAGCTGGCTGTTGGCTGGGCGCTTCTGCCCCTGTGGCCGAATTGCCACATACTTGTCTGCTAACTGGGCAGCCATCTTTAAGCTGGGTGTCTCCCAGTCTAGCACCCACTCCTTCACTTCTGGGGCGCACCTACGATAGAACTGCTCCCTGCAGATCAGGTCGATCAGTGCGTCCCATGTAGTGGCTTCCGAATCCTTTACCCACTTCACCACGTACTGCCGCAGCTGGTTGGCGAACTGCTCATGGGTGCTGCTAGGATTCTTGGGCAAGTCTCTGAACTTCTTCCTGTAAGACTCTGGAGTGATGAAGAATCGCTGGAGGAGGGCCTTCGCAACTTTGTCGTAGTTCCCACAGTCCTCCGTGGCCACTCCTCGATAGGCCTCCAAGGCCTCTCCATGCAGAGTGGGCACAAGGTGTCTCACCCACTCCGACTTGGGTAAATCGTGTAGTTTACAAGTCCTTTCAAAAACTTGTAAATGTCCATCAATGTCCCCATCACTGTCTGCAAACTTGGCAAACTGAATGCGTCCTGATCTGTGTACAACAGCTGACAACGGCTCCCGGGGTACCACGGCTTGTGATGCCCGCTCCGCATGCCACATCCGAATGACAAGCATGCGTTCTTGCTCCGTTGCCCTTTCCCCCAATTCCGCTAGCCGATCTGCTAGGGTATCCGGGCCGCCCCCCCTGGGACGTTGGGATCCTGGCCCTGCTAGGGATTGCTGGGAAACATTGCTGCTGTGAGAGAGGGCGGGGCTTGTGGGTCTCACCGGTTCCTTACGAAGGTCCACTGTTGGGCCGTCCTCTGCGATGCTAACGCCGTCAGTGCTTTCCACCTCCGCCCGATGGGACTCCTCCACACTCATGAGCGCCGCCTTCATGACGCTTCTGGACGCGTTGAAAGGGATATCCACACCCTTCTCCTGGCACACAATCTCCAGATCATCCTTGGACATTCCGCTGAATTCCGCCATCTTGTGCGTTCTCCTGCGCTGCAGTTACTGCTCCCCTGAGTAACTCGGCTTCTCCAATCGGGTGATGAAAAGCCGCCTGGAATTATCCCACTGCTATGCCACCAATTTCTGTGACAGGACGTACCTGTACGAAAGCACTCGCCGCTTTCGCGTCCCGTCTCCTGCGCACAGAATGGAGGGTCAGGTCACACAAGGCCTGACCACATAGGGAATTCCCGCTAACCGTCAGTAACCGCCTGTTACTGACTCCACCCACTGCGCTGTGGGCGGGTTTATGCTGCCACCACCAAACTCCTAACCTGCCGTGGCGTTTGGAACCACGGTTCTGCTCTGTATGTGCCGACGGGGGAGGCTTGATAGGACTTGTAGTACTGCTATAAAAAACAATGGCCCTCATTCCGAGTTGTTCGCTCGGTATTTTTCATCGCATCGCAATGAAAATCCGCTTAGTACGCATGCGCAATGTTCGCACTGCGACTGCGCCAAGTAACTTTGCTATGTAGAAAGTATTTTTACTCACGGCTTTTTCATCGCTCCGGCGAACGTAATGTGATTGACAGGAAATGGGTGTTACTGGGCGGAAACACGGCGTTTCAGGGGCGTGTGGCTGAAAACGCTACCGTTTCCGGAAAAAACGCAGGAGTGGCTGGAGAAACGGTGGGAGTGCCTGGGCGAACGCTGGGTGTGTTTGTGACGTCAACCAGGAACGACAAGCACTGAACTGATCGCACAGGCAGAGTAAGTCTGGAGCTACTCAGAAACTGCTAAGTAGTTAGTAATCGCAATATTGCGAATACATCGGTCGCAATTTTAAGAAGCTAAGATTCACTCCCAGTAGGCGGCGGCTTAGCGTGTGTAACTCTGCTAAATTCGCCTTGCGACCGATCAACTCGGAATGAGGGCCAATATTCTTATTTTTACACAAAAGGCTTTCAGACCCCCATCCACCGCCCTTGGATGGGGGGGACAGCCTCGGGCTTCACCCCTGGCCCTTGGGTGGCTGGAGGGGGGACCCCTTGATTTAAGGGGTCCCCACTCCTCCAGGGTACCCTAGCCAGGGGTGACTAGTTGGCGATTTAATGCCAGGGCCGCAGGGACCAATATAAAAGTGTCCCCCGGCTGTGGCATTATCTCGCTGACTAGTGGAGCCCGGTGCTGGTGTTAAAAATACGGGGGACCCCTACGTCTTTTTTCCCCCGTATTTTTTGCACCAGAACCAGGCGCAGAGCCCGGTGCTGGTTGTTAAAATATGGGGGAACCCCAGTCAATTTTTCCCCCGTATATTTACAACCAGGACCAGCTCAAAGAGCCCGAGGCTGGTTATGCTTAGGAGGGGGGACCCCACGCAATTTTTCCCCTGATTTTTAACTATTTCACACTCCTTCCCACTGATCAACATGCACGGATCTCACTGATCCGTGCATGCCTATCAGAATACGGTAAAAAAAAGCAGGTCTATTTTAAAACTGCTTTTTTTTACGATTTGTATTTTTTCACGACAGTGTTTGGCTATTGCCGGCAGTGTTTGTGAATTTGAATTTTTAGTAAATTACCGAGTTGTATAAAATAACAGGCGTATTTGACCGATGGTGTATTCATTCGTATTTTTTTTCTTTGTCTTCCAAAAAATACGAATGCCCTCATCACTGCCGAGATTTGAGTTTAGTAAATTCCCGAGATGACACTTTGATGAAAAAACACCAACTCGGTCAAAATCGGGAGCTTAGTAAATATACCCCATTGTCTTGTCCATGGCCTACAATGCTGTTAAGCGGTCCCTACATGAGACTGTTGGGCAGACCTTGGGCTGTATATTGTGGTAGGGGCTATTATACTGACCTGGGTTGCCCATGTATGGTGGCATACAGCTGTGAAATAAAGGTTAAAGTTTGCAGGTGACTGTCCACCCACAGTGTTAGGTTAATTTCTGTGTTACACTCCAGACAATACACACCCTTTACTGTATATAAATATTTTTACCCTTTGCAAATCCTGGATAAAATAAAATTAGGCATCATACAGTAACTATTCTAAAGGTGGAACTGTATATGGTAAAGGCATGAACTCCTGTGCAAACTGGAGCTCTACTGCCACTATAACTTTGGCCACCCTGCTCCCAACACCTACAAGCCCCATATTGTAGGCATATACTGTATGCACTTATTAAGGTGGTACAGAATTTCCAAAGCTGTATATGCACTGTATGTAGTGGGTGGGTACTGCACCCATTATTTTAAGAACAGGTTTAAGGCCCGTGCTCACGTGCAGATCTGGGGAGAGATGTGTGCTGAGCGAACCGCTCATCACACATCTCTCCCCCCACTCAGCACAGTGCGATGTGTGCTGAGCGTGCGGGGGCGGGCACTCATTTCACCCAGCTGGTGAAATGAGCGACCTGTTAGACTGAGCCTGCAGGCCAATCTAGCACCAGTGATAACGATGCGTTGGCTGCGCATCGCTATCGCTATGGGGGGGGGGGGGGGGTACATACGAAGCGATAATGCTTAAAATCTAAGCAATCTAGTCAGATTGCTTAGATTATCGCTCCGTGAGTACCCCCCTTTAGCCTTTTAGGGACGGGGACCAAGAAAGTAAGTCTCAGGCTATATAAGTTAAAATTAATTTGATTAGCGCACAGGTAAGTTAAGACAGCATGAACCAATTACTGTTAAGTCTAAAGCCAGAAAACAGGATTTTAATTACCTACCGGTAAATCCTTTTCTCGCAGTCCATAAGGGATACTGGGGACAATTTAGTATGTTGGGGTATAGATGGGGTCCAAAGGAGCCACTGCACTTCAAATTACTTCAACAGGGCGTGCTGGCTCCTCCCCCGTATGCCCTCCCTCACAGCTCAGTCTAGGAAAACTGTGCCCGAAGGAGAAGACATACTTGAGAGGAGGAAACATAACAAGACATGAGTGGTGAAAGCAACGAACCAGCACGCAGCAACAACAAAACTAGCAACCGCTAGTGAGCTAGAAAACCCCCCAGCAACACCTGTAATGAAACAACTTCACAGAAGAACCATAACTTGCAGGAAGTGAAGAACAGAGGCAGGCGCCCAGTATCCCTTATGGACTACGAGAAAAGGATTTACTGGTAGGTAATTAAAATCCTCTTTTCTCTATCATCCATAAGGGATACTGGGGACAACTTAGAACGATGGGGATGTCCCAAAGCTCCCAGAACAGGCGGGAACATGCTGAGACGCCTGCAACACCGTATGTCCAAACTGGACATTCTCTGTGGCCAGGGTATCAAACCTGTAGAACTTGACAAACGTGTTTGTCCCAGACCAGGTAGCAGCTCGGCACAGTTGCAGAGCTGAGACACCAAGGGCAGCATCCCAGGAAGAACCCAAAGAACTGGTAGGGTGGGCCCTGACAGACCTAGGAACAGGTAAGGCTGCAGAAGTATAGGCCTGTTGAATAGTAAACCTAATCCAACGGGCAATGGAGTGTTTGGAAGCAGGAAGACCTTTCTTGGAATCCGATTTTCAGACTGTTGTAGTCCTCTTGACGTAAATCCTCAGGGCTCGCACCACATCCAAGGACTCAGGCAGAGAGGCCGAAGCTGCCAGAACCACAATAGGCTGATACAGGTAGAATGCAGAGACCACCTTTGGCAGGAACTGTTGACGAGTCCTGAGTTCTGCCCTGTCCGCATGAAACATCAGGTAATGGCTCCTACAGGACAAAGCACCCAGCTCTGAAACCCGCCTGGCTGAAGTCAAGGCTAAGAGCATCACCATCTTCCACGTGAAGAATTTGTCTTCCACTGACATCAGAGGCTCAAACCAAGAGGATTGGAGGTATGTCAGAACCACGTTGAGATCCCAAGGAGCAGTAGACCGCACAAAGGGAGGTTGAATATGCAGAACAACCTGCAGGAACGGCTGTACCTCAGGCAGAGCAGCTAATTTGTTCTGGAAGAAAATGGGTAAGGCAGAGATCTGAACCGTGATGAAGCCCAACCATAGGCCCATATCCATGCCAGCTTGTAGGAAACGCAAAAATTGCCCCAGACTAAATTCCGCAGCTGGACATCCTCAGCCCTCACACCAGGAAACGTAACATTTCCAGACATGGTGGTAATCGTTCCACTTGACAGGCTTCCTGGCCTGAACCATGGTGGTAATGACCTTAACCGGAATACTCTTCTTAGCTAGAATGTTCTGCTCAACTGCCATGCTGTCAAATGAAGCCGCCATAAGTCCAGGTAAACGACCGGCCCTTGCTGAAGAAGATCCTCCCGCAGTGGGAGGGCACAGGGTTCTTCTACTGCCATGCCCAGAAGATCCGCATACCAGACCCTTTGAGGCCAGTCGGGAGCAATGAGAATTGCCTGAATTCCTTCTCTTCGGATTCTTTTTAGGATCTGAGAAAGTAAGGGAATCGGAGGAAATAGGTACACCAGCTGGTAATCCCACGGTACACCAGCGCGTCCACCGCTGCTGGCTAGAGGGTCCCTCGTCCTGGAACAATAGCACAGAAGCTTGCTGTTGGGCTGAGAGGCCATCAGATCGATATGGGGATGTCCCCATAGATCTGTTATCATCTGGAACACCTGTGGATGCAGACCCCACTCTCCTGGATGGAGGTCATGTTGGCTTAGGAAGTCCGCCTCCCAGTTGTCCACTCCTGGATTGAAAATAGCTGACACCACCCTTGCATTCCTTTCGACCCAAAGGAGAATCTTGGATACTTTGCGCATGCAGGCCCTGCTCTTTGTTCCTCCCAATTGACGTATGCCACCGCCGTGGCATTGTCCGACTGAACTTGAATGGCTTGACCTCGAAGCAGATGAGCTCCGTGCAGCAGAGCATTGTATATCGCTCTGAGTTCCAGTATGTTTATCGGAAGGCAGGCCTTGAGTTCCGACAACCTGCCCTGTAACTGTGCCCCTTGGGTAACAGCGCCACAGCCCCGAAGGCTGGCATCCGTGGTCACGAGAATCCAATCCTGGATCCCAAAACTCCTCCCCACCAAGAGGTTGGCAGGTTGTAACCACCACAGAAGAGAGATCCTGGCCTGTGGGGACAGACGAATGACTTGGTGCATCTGCAGATGTGAACCCGACCACTTCTTCAGGAGAACCAGTTGGAAGGTCTGTGCATGAAACCTGCCAAATGTAATGGCCTAGAAGGAGGCCCCCATCTTGCCCAGCAGACAGGTGCAGAGATGTACCATTGCGTGGTTGTAGAACCGCTCAAACCAACGCTTGAAGAGCCTTGGCCTTGTCTGCAGGGAGGAAAACTTTTCGAGGTACCGTGTCCATGATCATTCCGAGGAACTGGAGGCGTTGGACTGTATCCAGGTGGGATTTCTGAGAGTTCAGAATCTAACCATGGCGTGACAATAGGGATGTCGTGCGGCAGGTGCTGTCCAGCAGGATTTCCCATGATCTTGCTTTTATTAGTAGATCGTCCAGGTTGGGGACAATGTTCACCCCCTGAATCCAGAGTTGAAACATAATTTCCACCATAACCTTGGTGAAAACCGTTGGGGCTGTGGATAAGCCGAAGGGCAGCGCCTGGAACTGTTAGTGTTCCTCCATCAGAGTAAACATGAGGTACATCTGATGAGGCATCCATATTGGGACATGGAGGTAGGCGTCCTTTATATCCAGGGAGACCAAGAATTCCCCCTCTTCCAGACCTAAGATCACCGCTTTCAGAGACTCTATTTTGAATCGGAAAACCCACAGATATGGGTTTAATGACTTGAGATTCAAAATGGGTCTCACAGAACCGTCCGGTTTTGGTACCACAAAAAGGCTGAATTAATATCCCTCGCCTTGTTGTTCAGGTGGCACAGGAACAATGACCTGTGTCAGGGTTAACTTTTGAATGGCATCCTGCAACGTGGAGCGTATGGTTTCTGAAGCTGGTAAACCTGACTTGAAAAACCTGCGAGGTGGAAGACTTTCAAATTCCAGCTTGTAGCCGTGGGAGATCAAATCTTTTACCCAGGCGTCCTGGCAGGAGCTGTTCCAGATGGAGCTGAAGAATCTCAGATGAATTCCCACCCTGAGGTCCCCCTGGAGTGAAGGGACACCGTCATGCTGAGGGTTTGGAGGAGCCAGAGCTGACACTCTGGTCCTGAGATCCTGTGGTAGCCGGCATGCGAGACTTACCTCTGGAACCTCATGCTGCATTTGATGCACCTCTGGCTTTACCCTTAAAGCGCGCTGTCCGAAAGGACTGCAAAGAAAGTTCAGTGTAAGAGCGTCTAGGTGGTGGAGCAGCAGAGGGGAGGAATGTGGACTTTCCAGCCGTCGCCTTAGAAATCCAGGTTTTCAATTCACCACCAAACAGCCAATCACCTGTGAAGGGTAAGGCTTCCACACTCTTTTTAGATTCAGCGTCCGCTACCCACTGGCGTAACCACAACACTCTGCGTGCAGAAACCGCCATGGTAGAAGTACATGCATTAATAACACAGATTCCCTTGATGGTATAGCAAAGGAAGCGGGCAGACTCCTGAATATACTGAACCAGCAGTCGGCTAGGGACTTATTCCCTGCTAAGACCTTTGAGGAGACATCTGTGTTCGGCAGCAGCAAACGCGTTTTGATGGCCTGTGAGGAGGAGGAGGCGCTGTGAGGAGGAGGAGGCGCTGTGAACCGGAATTGAGGTCGGACATACACATGAGGTTGGAAGCGCGGGAGGAGGGGTATGCGGAGGTGCCGGTGAGGGGGGACCGGATCGGGTCAATCAGGTACTGGGTACCGTAGGGGGGTAGAGGGTGCACCGGTGAGGGGACCAGAGCAGAGCGCACAGCAAGAGTAACAGCTGCCGCTCTCTGTGGAAGTTGAGTGGGGCTGCATTTTTGAGCGAGGGGCTGTAAATTGAGTGACTGAGGGGCTGAGACTTTGTGTGTGTCTGTGTGTGTGTGTGTGTGTGTGTGTGTGTGTGTGTGTGTGTGTGTGTGTAAGGGGCTAACATCTTGTGTGTGTAAGGGGTTAAGATCTTGTGTGTGAGGGGCTGAGATTCTGAGTGTGTGTGTGTGTGTGAGGGGCTGAGTTTTTGGATGCGTGGGGCTGCCTGTTTTGTTTTTGTGCGTGTGTGTGTGTATACTAGGTACTACCCGGTGAAGCTGCTGCAAATTGCTGCCGACACAGCCGGCCTGTGGGGTCAGAACCTACTGCTGAGCTGCACAAGGGGACGGAGTTTGCTGCTGCAGCCATCAGAGGAGAGGACGGAGTCAGCTGCCGTTGCTGCTGCTGCCACTGGAGGTGCCAGGGACTACTGCTGCATAAAAGAGTAGGATCAAGGGGCACACAAGGATAGATAAGTATAAGCCCAACTTCAGTATTGTATAAGTGAGTGGGGTTTTTTTTCTGTTTTTTTTTGTTTTTTTTATTCAATTACTGTCCTACTGTTGTATATTTTTCTAGTCACAGCTAGGCTATAGTACTGTATTGCATTGCTTGGATTGTTTTACTTCTTCATTTTCTTCTGAAGGTAGCAGGGAGTTAGACCTTACAAGCAATATGGGTGGGGCTGAGATTGGGGATCTCACTCAGTGCATGTCATGCATGATGTATGCTCACCTGGAGCAACCGTACCAGTGTGATTACATCTGCACGAGGTGTGTGCGAATGGTTGCCCTAGAAGCCCAGGTAACTGATCTAGAGCAAACCGTTACGCAGCTGAGGGAGATTCACATTCTCGAGCAAGGCTTAGACAGTGTCGAAGTCGAAAATATTTCAGTACACACATCATGTAAAAACTACACTCAGATGGCCTCCGTGAGCGTACTTGTTCTGCCGTGCGTGCACATATTCGCAATTTGCGTATGATCGCTCCCGCGGTCCTGCGTATTAGCGCGTGGTATGAGTAATTACGGTAGTATTTGTAATCGCATGGAAAATCCATAAAAACACAATACATATTTAATCCAAATAGTGCACAATGTACACATAGTCTACATGCACCACATCAGCGAGTTACACTTGCTTAAAGGGTATGATAACAAAGGGATTCACCTTTACAGGATAGGAGGGGACAGAATTAGGTTAGAAGGTGGTGTTTGGTATCCAGCTGTAGGGTATTTTAAGAGCAATATTCCAGTGTTAGTTTGCAGAAGATCGCATGCTCCTGTGAATAGTTATGTGCAGGAGCAGAATATTAATATCAACTGTATTTACTGTACTCCTGATATTCGGCGGGAACCCAGTGGAGAACATCTGCAAGTGCACCTGGACCAGACATCGCCCACCTATTCAAACTGACCTATGACCTTTCCTGTACTGTAAATGACCATCACAGTGACCAATAGACAAAGAGATTACAGTTTCCATTGGACAAATGTATAAAAAGCCAGCTGCAGGCCCGGTCACACACAATCTCTGAAGATCATCTACCTTGATGATTGAGGACCGGACCAGGAAGCGCAGGCGAACAAACGTATGTACCATTGACTGTAGCCTTTTTCTCTTATTGTATTGTATTATTCTTGTAACCCCCTGCTAGTAAAATAACTGTTGGTGGGTTGGACCCCAACATAGTTTTGAAATACAATTTGGTGTCGTGTCCCATTTCCTGCTAAGGTTTAAGGTATATTTCTATCACACATGTAGCTGCATTGTGCTCTCAGCGTGTCTCTGTGTGTGTGTATGCACTGCGCGTACTTTGTACGTCCGTCGCGGCGTGAGTACGCAAAGTGCGTACAGCGTACGGGCCTTTGTATGCTGTGTAAAAAGTACGTAGGGTAAGGATTACATACAGCGGCCGCAGCGGCTCGAATTAAAGTGTATTAAGGTATAGCTTTCTGTCCTGTAAAATAATCAGCATTCACAATTGGGAGCTGGATCCGGTTTTTCACACACTCAAGGGCTAGCAGATCATAGCAGACTTTAATCTATCAGCAAAGGGTGGAAATACATCTTTACGTTAAACCTTTTTCTGGTTGCTGGATGTTTTAAAACCCTATTTTGTGTGCTGTTAGATTGCGTCTGCTCTGTCTATTCTGCAGAAGTGCTGATAGAATCTGGAGGTAAACAGGAAAAAAGCTATTCAAAAAATCTGTGTAATTTTTTGCCGCCAAAAGCGTAGACAAAGGGTACCGATACTTTGCATATCCTCTCACATATTGGGGGTCATTCCGAGTTGTTCGCTCGTTGCCAATTTTCGCAACGGAGCGATTAAGGCAAAAATGCGCATGCGCATGGTACTCAGTGCGCATGCGCTAAGTATTTTAGCACAAAACTTAGTAGATTTACTCACATCCGAACGAAGATTTTTCATCGCTGAAGTGATCGGAGTGTGATTGACTGGAAGTGGGTGTTTCTGGGCGGAAACTGACCGTTTTCTGGGAGTGTGCGGAAAAACGCAGGCGTGTCAGGGAAAAACGCGGGAGTGTCTGGAGAAACGGGGGAGTGGCTGGCCGAACGCAGGGCATGTTTGTGATGTCAAACCAGGAACGAAACGGGCTGAGCTGATCGCAATCTGTGAGTAGGTCTGGAGCTACTCAGAAACTGCTAAGAATTTTCTATTCGCAATTCTGCTAATCTTTCATTCGCAATTCTGCTAAGCTAAGATACACTCCCAGAGGGCGGCGGCCTAGCGTGTGCAATGCTGCTAAAATCTGCTAGCGAGCGAACAACTCGGAATGACCCCCATTGTTGCCACAAGGTATAGATTTTTAGATCAATTTAGATCTGTGTGAAATCAGATACATTTGTTGCCATATAGATAAATTTGAGTTAGTGTGTTAAGGGAATAATTATAATAAAAACACAAAACGCAGTTCTGGCCTGGTTGTAAAGGGTTACACAGAACAAGTGTGGGTTGTGTTTGTGAACGATTATAGTTTGTATTGCTCACATTTATAGAGGTTGTGTGATTTGTTTTATTGCGGATGCACGTTTTGTACACGTGGCCCGCACAAAGTACATGAGCGCGCACGCGGCGTAAAAGGCACGCATGGTCGCGTGTTTACGCAAGGTTGCGTAGGAGTGCGGACGCTAAGTACAAATCACACGATAGTTGTTCAATTAAAGGAGGGATAGTATACCTTAAATACAAATGGCACAGTACTATCCGATTTCAAAAGCAGATTAGTATAAGACGTTTGTCTAAACTGTACTGCCTCTGGGGTAAAGCTGCCGATCAGAAAGAGTGAAAATTTTCTGTACAGAAAAACACTGTGTATTTGTGTGAGCTGAAAGCAGAGTGAGTGGATTTGAACCCCGGAATTCGGGATCCCGTCGTTGGTACACCAAGTAAGTGGAGGCTTGGCGGCGTGAGGCGGCTGACTCACGTTAGTATAGATAGTAAAGTACGCAAATCGTGAGATTTGCAGAGGAGCATAATAGGGAATTGTGCATTGTGTAGTAAAGGTTTTTTGTTACGCTCCGGCTGAGGATCGCAGCTTGTGAATTCGACTCCGGTGGTCGTAGAGCGGATAGGTAACAAGTACCTATACGCTGTGCGATTGGACCACGCGTTTGGGGGTGTGATACGTGATGCAACTTGATACCCTTGTGTGAACTTTTTGCACAAAAGCGCGGTATCATTAGCACCATGTAGAGCATACGCAAGTGTGATTTGTGTACAAGTGCATAGGAAGTTTTCGCTGGTCTCTCAGGAAAATCTTCAACGGTAGATATTCACTGGAAAAGGTAAGTTACTCCTAAAACTTCCAGTGAATAGAAGCCAGTTAGGGCCTCACTGGGTACGGCGGAGGTCACTATTGGAGTGAGTCGTGGTACATCAGCGGAGAAGGAGCGAGTGAAAGCGTTAGGTGTCTTTCACCGTTTATTGTGTTGTGCATTTGGGGATTGCGTTTACAGGCAAAAAGTCCGCGATGGGATCCAATTTCACAAGCAGTGGACGTTTGGTAGCTAGGGTTCAGGCTGGAGAATTGCGGCCGAGAGGGTCAGCAAGGTTTATTATGTGTGAGAAATATGGTTCACACACGGAGGCTTTTTGCAATGAATGGGTACGTATGACTGCGGAAGATAGGGTATCATTCCCTAGGATGGGCAGCTTTGAGACAGAGGTAGTGCAGAACATAAGGATTAAAATATGTCTGATTAAATATAGGAAGCAAAGAATTAGACATACAGATTGTTTAAACTTGTGGCAGCAAGAGGGGGAGATGCAGAAGGAACTAGCTCGCACAGCAGGTTCCAAACCTAGCGGGAAAGCAATGGTGACCGCACCACCACCACCATATGTTGATGGGGAGAAATTGGCTACAAGCAATGGTGCATTGGTAAAGGATAGGAAAGTAATTAATCCATGTGTTAACCCTAACCCTTGCCAGCTGTATCCCGTTTTACATTTTCCCCAGGACTGTGAGCAGGAAGATGAGCCCAGCACGATATCGGCACTCTCTCTAGCAGCCACCATACGGAATACTCAGGTGGGCACAGCCCAACTACCAAGGGTTGTAGTGATGCCCCCTAGCGGAGGGGTAAGTGAGGTTTTGTCCACAGGTAAGTACGGCACCATACACTATGCAGAGACAATAGCTCCCCGCATTATAGAGTCAAGCCAAAATAATGTAGTTGAATTAAATCCTGTCAGGGTGATTGCAGTTCCCAACGGGAGAACTGACAATCAGGGAGTAACTCCCATCAGGAACATTGCCATGCATTGTCCCTGGTCCCGAGCAGAGTTAAGGTCAATTATGTCAGAATTCCCCGATCCCAGAAAAGATCTAGTCGGATGTCAGAAATTCGTTAGAGAGTTAGGTAACGCCCATGAACACACAAACAAAGATTGGCGAACAGTGCTACGGGTGTGTCTACCCTCAAATATTGACATCACGAAATTCATAACGGATTGTAAGTTAGATGCAGAAGTACCTCTCACTGATGAATACAATCAGGAGAACGTAAAGCAAATCAATCTGCAATTAGGAGTGTATTTCCCTACCATTGTTAAATGGAATAAAATCTTCTCCATAAGACAAAAGGAAGGTGAAATGGCATCTGAATATTTCCATAGAGCACTGCAGGATATAGCTAGATACACTGGGATCGAGGATATTAAGGATAATGCACACCACAGGGAGGTAGCTGTTTCTGTGTTAATGGACGGTTTAAAGGAATCACTAAGGACAAGGGTGCAAACCTCTCTACCTAACTGGAGAGGTATCTCGGTGGCTGCATTGAGAGAGTCTGCAATCGAGCATGATCGGAATATCAGTAAACACAGGGAGTCGCAAGGGGATAGGCTGATGATGGTAAGTATACAGGCTCTTACAGCAAAACCACATCAGCCAAGACCCCAGACTCCTGATGGTAAGTCGTGATCAATAGTATGTTTCTATTGTAAGAAGGAAGGACATTTTGCAAGGGACTGTAGGAATAAAGGGACACATAATGTATACAGACCCCCTAGACCTGAATACGAGCCACACTAGAATTCACATAATTGGGATCAGGGACCATATAGAAGAGAATACGAGCCACATAGAGGGGAAACAAGGAGGTACCCACCCAGGAGAGACTGGCAGGCCTCCGAAAACTCACAACTAACTCCCGCACATAGTGTAGCTGCCAATGCGCTGCTGGAGGGTCCCACTACACAATAGGGGTTGGCCCACACCTGTAGTCTGCAGCCAGTGAAGTTGATTGCTAGCCTTGGTAGTGAACCTGAGGTCATGGTTGATGTAGCTGGTGTACCATTACCTTTTCTTGTAGATACAGGGGCAGCCAGGTCAGTGTTGAATTACACATCAGGTGTAAAAACCACGGGTAAAACGATTTCGGCAATGGGAGTAATAGGAACGGTGCAACAATACCCTTTGAGTAGACCTGCAGAGATTACGATAGGGCCCTTGCAGACAAAACATTCCTTTCTGCTGGCTGCGTCGGCTCCGACTAATCTACTCGGCAGAGATTTATTGTGTAAAATACGGTGTGTCATATATTGTACTCCTGAGGGTGTCTTCTTGGATATACCTGAGAACCATGCTCAAGAAGTGCAAGATATACTAGACACCCCGCAAAGGCTAATGTCGCATTCTACTGTTATAGACACGTGTCCATCGCAGGTAGAGGAAATGATCTCACAAATACCGGGTTCCCTTTGGACCAAAGTGGACAGGACACTGGACTGATGGCGAATGTAGCTCCAGTAGCAGTACAAGTAAAAGACGGCAGGATAGCTCCAAAAATCCCTCAATATCCTCTGAAGCCAGAGGTAGAGTTAGGAGTGTACCCTGTCATAGAGCGGCTGCTACAGCAGGGCATCCTAGTCAGGACGTCCAGCACCGCCAATAGTCCCATCTTCCCTGTGAAAAAGAGTGGGGGGAGCGTTACAGGCTAGTGCAGGATCTAAGGGGGATAAACAAAATAGTTGAGAGCCAATTCCCCGTAGTGCCCAATCCAGCTGTCATCCTTATGCAAATTCCCTCTACCACAAAATTCTTCTCTGTCATTGGCCTCTGTTCTGCTCTCTTTTCTGTCCCTCTTCACCCTGACAGCCAATACCTTTTTGCTTTTACGTACAGGGGAGTACAGTACACCTGGACTCATCTTCCCCAAGGTTTCATTGACAGCCCAAGTATTTTCTCCCAGGCCTTACATGACTGTTTGCAATCTTTTCAACCTGAGAGTGGGTCAGTGCTAATACAGTATGTTGATGACTTGTTGTTGTGTTCTGACTCACTCGACTCGTCCTTGAAAGATACTAAACAGCTTCTGTTTCATCTTTCCCAGACAGGAACAAGGTTTCAAAAGATAAGTTGCAGTTGTGCCAGACCAGGGTTAAATACTTGGGACACTGCTTGATGCAAGGACTTAGACACCTCACCGCTGATAGAATACAGGCGATTCGCGACATGACTCTGCCACAAACTCAGCAACAGATCCGCACTTTCCTCGGATTGTGTGGGTACTGACGTAACTGGATTCCGGGGTTCTCCGTACTGGCTTTACCTTTGCAAGAAATGGTATCTTTGAACAAACCGGAACGGATCTCTCACACAGATGAGTCCGAACTGGCATTTGAGAGACTCAAACAGTGTTTATCACAAGCACCTGCATTAGGTATGCCAGATTATGAGAAGCCCTTTGAATTGTACGGTACTGAAAGAGCTGGGTGCATGGCAGGAGTCTTAATACAGAGACATGGTGATGCCAGCAGACCAGTAGCCTACTACAGTGCACAGTTGGACACTGTAGCACGGTCTCTCCCCACTTGCTTGCGAAGTGTTGCAGCGATAGCTTTGTTGGTAAGTAAAAGTGAGGACGTAGTATTAGGACACGACTTAATCATTCATACACCTCATGCAGTACCAGCCTTACTAAACTCTGCCCAAACTAGACATGTCTCATCTGCTTGGTTTAGAAAGTGGGAATTATCACTGATGGCCCCTGTAAACATCACCATTAAGAGATGCAGCTCACTAAATCCTGCAGCCTACTTGCCAAGTGTGCCTGGTCATGCACAAAGGGTGAAAGAGGATTTAATGCAGATACTGATACTCATGATTGTATGGAATAACTGAACCAAACTTTCACTGCGAGACCTGACATCAGTGACAACCCACTGGAAGGAGTAGACTTACCTTCTACACTGACGGTAGTTGCCACAGACAGATGGAATCGGGAAACCTGTGCACCGGATATGCAGTTGTAGATGACGAAGGTATCATAGAAGCTGAACCCCTTGGCCCACCACACTCAGCGCAAGTCGCTGAGCTGGTTGCCCTAACCAGAGCATGTGAGTTGGCCAAAGGTAAGTCAGTTAATATATACACAGACTCTAGGTACGGCTTTTGAGTGGTGCATAATTTTGGGGCCCTGTGGCGCCTCAGAAATTTCATGACGGCAGCTGGCACACCTGTAGTGCATACATCCCATATCAAAAGGCTCCTGACAGCAATACAGGAACCAGACAGAGTGGCTGTTATCAAGTGTAAAGCACACACTTACAACCAAGACCCAATCTCACTTGGTAACAGCCGGGCAGATGAAGCTGCAAAATCAGCAGCAAGCACCACCATACAGATGAACATCACATCACTGATGACATTTAACATGGTCAACACACAGCAGCTAATTGAAATGCAAAAGTTGTGTTCCCTACAGGAAAAGGCGGTCTGGATGGCGAAGGGGTATGGTCAGGAGTCCTCAGGACATTGGACAGATGGACACTGTAAGCCAGTGGCCCCCAGAGCATATCTTCCAAGTCTAGCTGAGGCGGCACATGGTCTGACTCATCTGGGCAAAGAGGGTATGTGCAAGCTGGTAAGAGCCTACTGGAGTGCGCCAGGATTCTCTTCTCATGCAGATAAGATAGCAATGACATGTCTTACTTGCTTGAGGAAGAATATTGGCAAGGCAATACCAATGGAGCCATCCCATATCCCTCCTACAGACGGACCTTTTCAGGTAAAACAAATCGACTTCATACAGTTACCACCCTGTATTTTATTATTCTTATTATTCTTTATTTATATGGCGCCACAAGGGTTCCACAGCGCCCAATTACAGAGTACATAAACAAGTAATCAAGCAGGAAAACAGCAACTTACAGTTGACAATATAGGACAAGTACAGGGTAAATAAACATAGCTACATCAGCAGATGACACTGGAATAAGTATCAGGTGGCAGAAGACTGCTGGATTTGGTGCAGTTGAATATTATTAAAGTAAGAAAAGGATAAGCACATGAGGGAAGAGAGCCCTGCTCGTGAGAGCTTACATTCTAAAGGGGAGGGTAGACAGACAGGAGTGAGACAGTGAGACAGGGGTACATAGAGAGCGTGGAACAGAGGTTTAGGATGAGAGTTGGCTGGGTTTGGTGAAAAAGTGGGTCTTGAGAGCCCGTTTGAAGTTTTGTAGAGAGGTGGAGAGTCTGAGGGGGAGAGGTAGGGAATTCCAGAGAAGTGGTGCAGCACGTGAAAAATCTTGGAGGTAGGAGTGGGAGGAAGTAATCCGTAGGCAGGAGAGTCGACGTGCATTAGCAGAGCGAAGAGGACGGGTGGGAGTGTAAAGGGAGATAAGGTCAGAGATGTAGATGGGAGAGGAGTCGGTGAGGGCTTTGTAAGTGAGTGTGAGAAGCTTGAAATGGATTCTGAAAGGGAAGGGAAGCCAGTGAAGGTCTTGTAGGAGAGGAGAGGTGGACGTAGTGCTTTTGGTGAGGAAAATGAGCCGGGCAGCAGCATTAAGGATAGATTGGAGTGGAGAGAGGTATTTGTCAGGAATGCCAGTCAGGAGGAGATTACAGTAGTCCAGTCTTGAGATGACCAGTGAGTGGATAAGAGTCTTAGTAGCATCCTGGGTCAGAAAGGGTCTAATCCTGAAAAGATTTTTTAGATGAAAACGGCAGGTTTGTGAGAAGTGCTGAATGTGTGGTTTGAAGGAGAGGGAGTAGTCAAGGATTACTCCAAGACAGCGCACTTGGGGGCTAGAGGAGATAGTAGTATAATAGATAATGAGATTGTAGGAGGTTAGGTTATATGGGAGGGAGGGAAGATGATCAGCTCAGTCTTAGACATGTTAAGTTTAAGAAAGCACTGGGACATCCAAACAGGGATAGCAGAGAGACAGTTGGAGATACGAGTGAGGAGAGCAGGGGAGAGGTATGGAGAGGAAAGATAGGTTTGAGTGTCATCAGCATAGAGATGATATTGGAAACCAAAAGAACTAATGAGCTTACCTAGTGAGGACGTATAGAGAGAGAAAAGAAGAGGACCAAGGGCAGAACCGTGGGGTACACCTACAGTTAGTGGAAGTGAGGGGGAGGTGGAGTCATGAGAGGAGACAGAGAATGAACGATCAGAGAGGTAGGAAGACAGCCAAGAGAGGGCACTATCACGCAGACCAATGGAGTGAAGGATTTGCAGTAGGAGAGGATGGTCCACAGTGTCAAAAGCAGCAGAGAGATCAAGAAGAATAAGTAGAGAGTAGTGGCCCTTAGATTTGGCAGCATAGAAGTCATTGCATACTTTTGTAAGGGTAGTTTCAGTGGAGTGGAGAGGATGGAAGCCAGACTGGAATGGGTCAAGCAGTGAGTGTGAGGAAAGAAAGGAAGTAAGGCGGTTGTAGACAATATGCTCAAGGAGTTTGAAGGCAAAAGGGAGGAGAGAGATGGGGCGGTAGTTCTAGAGAGTGTTTGGATCAAGGGTAGGTTTTTTAAGAATAGGAGAGATGAGTGCATGCTTGAAGGCAGAGGGGACAGTGCCTGATGAGAGGGAGAAATTGAGAAGGTGGAAAAGATGGGAACAGGCAGAAGGAGAGAGGTAGCGGAGGAGGCGGGAGGGGATAGGGTCAAGTGGGGAGGTGGTGAGGGGACAGGAACGAATGAGGGCCATGACTTCCTCTCCAGATGCATGAGAGAAAGATGTCAGAGTTGGTGGGAGGGATGGGGAGGGGTGGTAAGGGATGGGAGGAGGCTGGTTACTGATGGTCTGGTGTGATGTGATATCCTGACGTACGGAGTCAATTTTGGATGTGAAGTAAGTGGCAAAGTCAAGAGCAGAGAGTGAGGAGGGGAGACGAGGTGGAGGTGGGCAGAGTAGTGAGTTGAGAGTGGCAAAGAGGTGCAATATGCACAATATGTTATTGTGCATATTGTTATGCACAATAACATAATTATTTTGCATAACAATTAGAGTAACTATATAGCGAGCACACTTACTTACACTTTCATGTGGCTAAATTAAATTAAAATACAAATTATCGTGTGCCGATATTTGCTTTATATTAAATATATGAAAACATTTATCACCTTTATGGTCCCACATACTTTGCTCCTCCTTCAATTTCTCCAGCTGCTTCTGCAAAAGCCTGATGAGGGGAATGACCTGACTCAAGCTGGCAGTGTCTGAACTGACTTCATGCGTGGCAAGTTTGAAGAGTTGGAGAACCTTGCACAACACGGAAATCATTTTCCACTGCGCTGGAGTCAGGTGCATTCCCCCTCCTTTGCCTATATCGTAGGTGGATGTATAGGCTTGAATGGTCTTTTGCTGCTCCTCCATCCTCTGAAGCATATAGAGTGTTGAATTCCACCTCATTAGCACCTCTTGCTTCAGGTGATGGCAGGGCAGGTTCAGAAATGTTTGCTGTTGCTCCAGTCTTCGGCACATAGTCGAAAGTGGGCCGCAATTTTTCGGGCCACCGACAGCATCTCCTGCACGCACCTGTCATTTACAAAAAAATTCTGCACCACTAAATTAATTGTATGTGCAAAACATGGGATGTGCTAGAAGTTGCCCAGATGTGAAGCATGCACAATATTGGTGGCGTTGTCTGATATCACAAATCTCCAGGAGAGTCTAATTGGGGTAAACCATTGTGCGATGACGTCCCTCAGTTTCCATAAGAGGTTGTCAGCGGTGTGCCTCTTACGGAAACCGGTGATACACAGCGCAGCCTGCCTAGGAACGAGTAGGCGTTTGTGAGATGCTGCTACTGGTGCCACTGCTGTTGTTGCTGCGGAAGGTAATACATCTAACCAGTGGGCTGTCACATTCATGTAGTCCTTAGTTTGTCCTGCTCCACATGTCCGTGGTTAGGTGGACAGTGGGTACAACTACATTTTTCAAAACACTGAGGACACTTTTCATAATGTCCCTGTACAGTCCGAGAATCGCTTTCCCAGTGAAGTGGAATCTAGACGGGATTTGGTACCGAGGACACAGTACGTCCATCAACTGTCTAAATACCACTGCACTTATGGCTTCAGTAATCCGCTTTGCAACAGGGTGACTGCTGTCATATTTCATCTTCCTCGCAAAGGACTGTTGGCAGTCAATTGCTTAGTTGAAGTAGTACAAGTAGTCTTCCAACTTCCCCTCTGGGATGACAATCGACTCCCAGCAGCAACAACAGCAGTGGCTGCAGCGGCAGTAGGCGTACCACTCAAGGATCCTCCGGAGGAATCCCGGTCAGGAGAGGACTCGTTAGTCATGCCAGTGACATGGCCTGCAGGACTGCTTCTGTTCCTGACTGAGGAGGAAATTGACATTGAAGAAGTTGGTGGTGTGGCTTGCACACCACCAACTTGTTGGTGTCAGTGGACTGCTTACGCTCTTACCCAAAGTTTCTGAACTTGACAATGACTTCTGATGAATGCGCTGCAGGTGACGTATAAGGGAGGCTGTTCCTTGGTGGATAACGTCCTTACCCCTACTTATTACGGATTGACAAAGGCAACACATGGCTTGACACCTGTTGTCCGAATTTGTGGAGAAATAATTCCACACCGAAGAGGAGGTTTTTTTGGTATTTTGCCCAGGCATGACAATGGGCTTTCTCATCCCACGAACAACAACTGTCTCCACTGGTGCCTTATTCAAACAAACCACATCACCATCAGAATCCTCATTGTCAACTTCCTCCTCAGTGCCAGCTACACCAATATCCTCCTCATCCTGGTGTACGTCTACAGTGACATCCTCATTCTCAATATAAGCAGTTGGACTGGCGGTGCCCTTCCCAGCACTTGCAGGGGGTGTGCAAATGGTGGTAGGAGCCTCCTCTTTCCATACTGTCCTGGGAAGGTCAGGCCTAGACATCACAACCACGGACACACTTAGACTCTCCTTGGAGATTTGTGATATCTCTGAACGCACAGTTGTCTTTTACTGTGCTTTAACAAGCTTTTTTTGTACATTTTCGAGAGAGAGGAGGGCTTCCATCCTTATGAGAAGCTGAGCCACCAGTCATGAACATAGGCCAAGGCCTTAGCCTTTCCTTGCCACTTCGTGTCGTGAATGGCACATTGCTAGTTTTATGTTTCTCGTCAGATAAATTCTTTTTTTCTGATTATTAATTATTGCTTCTTGGATTTTACATAACCTCTATGACATTGGGCATTGGCCTTAGCAGAAGATGGTGATGGCATTGCATCATCAATGTCATGACTGGTGGCAGCAGCAGCTTCAGCACTAGTACTAGGAACTGGAAGTGGTTCCTGATCTTCCACTATTTTTTCCTCCAAATTGTTGTTCTCCATTTCACAGGACAGCACACATTTATTATTACAGCACACAGAACAGTGTCCCTTTATTTTCACAGCACCCCTGTATTCTTACAGCATACAGGACCAGTGTGCTTTTATTTGAACAACTGCACCCCTAAATTTTTACAGCATACATGGCCAGTGTAATGTTACTTTAACAGCAGCACCACTATATTTTTACAGCATACAGGAGGATAGTGACCCTGCCACCTGTACAACACAGTGATAGCCAGGACAGAAACACCCTTGTACTTGTACAGCTGCAGCACCCGTAACAGGCAGCACATGAAACACCAGTGACAGCCAGGACAGCACCCCTAACAGCACAGGTACACCACAGTGACTGGAGCAGCACCCCTACAGAGCACACACTGACCTCACCTGACGTCACCACCTACAGAGAGACAGAGGTCTGTCTCCCTCACTCTCCAAGTTCGGAGTGAAAATGGCAGCAACGCATTTATATGGAATCCAAAACCTACGAGATTCTGACAGCGGGATGATGACATTTTGCCTTGTTCTGGTTTCCGAGTCTGGCGGGAAGCCCCGATCCGGACTCGGATCCGGGCTCAGAGCGTGAAGTTCGGGGGGCTTCAGTTCTCTGGGATCTGAACCCGCTCATCTCTACTCTTCACCCATTCAAACTGAATCCTATTTTATTGATCCACTGAGCTACTATATTATGCTTGTTTAGAAAACAGATCTTGAATCCATCACTTTAGCATCTGTTCATGCCCCCAACACAGGAGAGGCCACATTTTTTTGCAGAGTTTTGAGGCTTTTTGCAGAATTTTTGAAAAACTAACTTGTGCAGCTTCAGGCCACATCATGCTAGGCGCCGATTCTGGAGTCAGTTACATAGAAACATAGAATTTGACGGCAGATAAGAACCACTTGGCCCATCTAGTCTGCTCCTTTTTTTTATCCTTTAGGTAATCTCAACCCTTTTTGAACCTTAATTCTTTGTAAGGATATTCATATGCCTATCCCAAGCATGTTTAAATTGCTCTACATTCTTAGCCTCTACCACCTCTGATGGGAGACTATTCCACTTATCCACTACCCTTTCTGTGAAGTAATTTTTCCTTGAATTTCCCCTGAACCTGCCTCCCTCCAGTTTCAGTGTATGTCCTTGAGTTCTAATACTTTTCTTCCTTTGAAGAATGTTTCCCTCCTGAACTTTGTTAAGACTCTTGGTATATTTGAAAGTTTCTATTCCCTTCTCTCCTCCAAACAAGAGAACAGTTATTAGAGATGAGCGGGTTCGGTTTCTCTGAATCCGAACCCGCACGAACTTCATGTTTTTTTTCACGGGTCCGAGCGACTCGGATCTTCCCGCCTTGCTCGGTTAACCCGAGCGCGCCCGAACGTCATCATGACGCTGTCGGATTCTCGCGAGGCTCGGATTCTATCGCGAGACTCGGATTCTATATAAGGAGCCGCGCGTCGCCGCCATTTTCACACGTGCATTGAGATTGATAGGGAGAGGACGTGGCTGGCGTCCTCTCCATTTAGATTAGGAGAGAGAGAGAGAGAGAGATTGACCTGAGGCTGATACTGTAGAAGAGAGTGCAGAGTTTAGTGACTGACCACAGTGACCACCAGCAGTGCAGTTGTTTTATTTAATATATCCGTTCTCTGCCTGAAAAAAACGGTACACACAGTGACTCAGTCACATACCATATCTGTGTGCACTGCTCAGCCCAGTGTGCTGCATGCCTGCATCATCTATGTATATATTATATATCTGACTGTGCTCAGCTCACACAGCTTATAATTGTGGGGGAGACTGGGGAGCACTGCAGTGCCAGTTATAGGTTATAGCAGGAGCCAGGAGTACAAGACAGTCACATACCATATCTGTGTGCACTGCTCAGCCCAGTGTGCTGCATCATCTATGTATATATTATATATCTGACTGTGCTCAGCTCACACAGCTTATAATTGTGGGGGAGACTGGGGAGCACTGCAGTGCCAGTTATAGGTTATAGCAGGAGCCAGGAGTACATATTATATTAAAATTAAACAGTGCACACTTTTGCTGCAGGAGTGCCACTGCCAGTGTGACTGACCAGTGACCTGACCACACTGACCACCAGTATAGTTAGTAGTATACTATATTGTGATTGCCTGAAAAAGTTAAACACTCGTCGTGTGACTTCACTTGTGTGGTGTTTTTTTTTTTATTCTATAAAAAACTCATTCTGCTGACAGACAGTGTCCAGCAGGTCCGTCATTATATAATATATATACCTGTCCGGCTGCAGTAGTGATATATATATATTTTTTATATCATTATTTATCATCCAGTCGCAGCAGACACAGTACGGTAGTTCACGGCTGTAGCTACCTCTGTGTCGGCACTCGGCAGTCCATCCATAATTGTATACCACCTACCCGTGGTTTTTTTTTCTTTCTTCTTTATACATACATACTACTACATCTCTTTATCAACCAGTCTATATTAGCAGCAGACACAGTACAGTACGGTAGTTCACGGCTGTGGCTACCTCTGTGTCGGCACTCGGCAGTCCGTCCATAATTGTATACCACCTAACCGTGGTTTTTTTCTTTCTTTCTTCTTTATACATACATACTACGACATCTCTTTATCAACCAGTCTATATTAGCAGCAGACACAGTACAGTACGGTAGTTCACGGCTGTGGCTACCTCTGTGTCGGCACTCGGCAGTCCGTCCATAATTGTATACCACCTAACCGTGGTTTTTTTTTCTTTCTTCTTTATACATACATACTACGACATCTCTTTATCAACCAGTCTATATTAGCAGCAGACACAGTACAGTACGGTAGTTCACGGCTGTGGCTACCTCTGTGTCGGCACTCGGCAGTCCGTCCATAATTGTATACCACCTAACCGTGGGTTTTTTTTCTTTCTTCTTCATACATACATACTACGACATCTCTTTATCAACCAGTCTATATTAGCAGCAGACACAGTACAGTACGGTAGTTCACGGCTGTGGCTACCTCTGTGTCGGCACTCGGCAGTCTGTCCATAATTGTATACCACCTACCCGTGGTTTTTTTTTCTTTCTTCTTTATACATACATACTACTACATCTCTTTATCAACCAGTCTATATTAGCAGCAGACACAGTACAGTACGGTAGTTCACGGCTGTGGCTACCTCTGTGTCGGCACTCGGCAGTCCGTCCATAATTGTATACCACCTAACCGTGGTTTTTTTTTCTTTCTTCTTCATACATACATACTACGACATCTCTTTATCAACCAGTCTATATTAGCAGCAGACACAGTACGGTAGTTCACGGCTGTAGCTACCTCTGTGTCGGCACTCGGCAGTCCGTCCATAATTGTATACTAGTATCCATCCATCTCCATTGTTTACCTGAGGTGCCTTTTAGTTGTGCCTATTAAAATATGGAGAACAAAAATGTTGAGGTTCCAAAATTAGGGAAAGATCAAGATCCACTTCCACCTCGTGCTGAAGCTGCTGCCACTAGTCATGGCCGAGACGATGAAATGCCAGCAACGTCGTCTGCCAAGGCCGATGCCCAATGTCATAGTACAGAGCATGTCAAATCCAAAACACCAAATATCAGTAAAAAAAGGACTCCAAAACCTAAAATAAAATTGTCGGAGGAGAAGCGTAAACTTGCCAATATGCCATTTACCACACGGAGTGGCAAGGAACGGCTGAGGCCCTGGCCTATGTTCATGGCTAGTGGTTCAGCTTCACATGAGGATGGAGGCACTCAGCCTCTCGCTAGAAAAATGAAAAGACTCAAGCTGGCAAAAGCAGTAGCACCGCAAAGAACTGTGCGTTCTTCGAAATCCCAAATCCACAAGGAGAGTCCAATTGTGTCGGTTGCGATGCCTGACCTTCCCAACACTGGACGTGAAGAGCATGCGCCTTCCACCATTTGCACGCCCCCTGCAAGTGCTGGAAGGAGCACCCGCAGTCCAGTTCCTGATTGTCAGATTGAAGATGTCAGTGTTGAAGTACACCAGGATGAGGAGGATATGGGTGTTGCTGGCGCTGGGGAGGAAATTGACCAGGAGGATTCTGATGGTGAGGTGGTTTGTTTAAGTCAGGCACCCGGGGAGACACCTGTTGTCCGTGGGAGGAATATGGCCGTTGACATGCCTGGTGAAAATACCAAAAAAATCAGCTCTTCGGTGTGGAACTATTTCAACAGAAATGCGGACAACAGGTGTCAAGCCGTGTGTTCCCTTTGTCAAGCTGTAATAAGTAGGGGTAAGGACGTTAACCACCTCGGAACATCCTCCCTTATACGTCACCTGCAGCGCATTCATAATAAGTCAGTGACAAGTTCAAAAACTTTGGGTGACAGCGGAAGCAGTCCACTGACCAGTAAATCCCTTCCTCTTGTAACCAAGCTCACGCAAACCACCCCACCAACTCCCTCAGTGTCAATTTCCTCCTTCCCCAGGAATGCCAATAGTCCTGCAGGCAATGTCACTGGCAATTCTGACGAGTCCTCTCCTGCCTGGGATTCCTCCGATGCATCCTTGCGTGTAACGCCTACTGCTGCTGGCGCTGCTGTTGTTGCTGCTGGGAGTCGATGGTCATCCCAGAGGGGAAGTCGTAAGCCCACTTGTACTACTTCCAGTAAGCAATTGACTGTTCAACAGTCCTTTGCGAGGAAGATGAAATATCACAGCAGTCATCCTACTGCAAAGCGGATAACTGAGGCTTTGGCATCCTGGGTGGTGAGAAACGTGGTTCCGGTATCCATCATTACTGCAGAGCCAACTAGAGACTTGTTGGAGGTACTGTGTCCCCGGTACCAAATACCATCTAGGTTCCATTTCTCTAGGCAGGCGATACCGAAAATGTACACAGACCTCAGAAAAAGAGTCACCAGTGTCCTAAAAAATGCAGCTGTGCCCAATGTCCACTTAACCACGGACATGTGGACAAGTGGAGCAGGGCAGGGTCAGGACTATATGACTGTGACAGCCCACTGGGTAGATGTATGGACTCCCGCCGCAAGAACAGCAGCGGCGGCACCAGTAGCAGCATCTCGCAAACGCCAACTCTTTCCTAGGCAGGCTACGCTTTGTATCACCGGTTTCCAGAATACGCACACAGCTGAAAACCTCTTACGGCAACTGAGGAAGATCATCGCGGAATGGCTTACCCCAATTGGACTCTCCTGTGGATTTGTGGCATCGGACAACGCCAGCAATATTGTGTGTGCATTAAATATGGGCAAATTCCAGCACGTCCCATGTTTTGCACATACCTTGAATTTGGTGGTGCAGAATTATTTAAAAAACGACAGGGGCGTGCAAGAGATGCTGTCGGTGGCCAGAAAAATTGCGGGACACTTTCGGCGTACAGGCACCACGTACAGAAGACTGGAGCACCACCAAAAACTACTGAACCTGCCCTGCCATCATCTGAAGCAAGAAGTGGTAACGAGGTGGAATTCAACCCTCTATATGCTTCAGAGGTTGGAGGAGCAGCAAAAGGCCATTCAAGCCTATACAATTGAGCACGATATAGGAGGTGGAATGCACCTGTCTCAAGCGCAGTGGAGAATGATTTCAACGTTGTGCAAGGTTCTGATGCCCTTTGAACTTGCCACACGTGAAGTCAGTTCAGACACTGCCAGCCTGAGTCAGGTCATTCCCCTCATCAGGCTTTTGCAGAAGAAGCTGGAGACATTGAAGGAGGAGCTAACACGGAGCGATTCCGCTAGGCATGTGGGACTTGTGGATGGAGCCCTTAATTCGCTTAACAAGGATTCACGGGTGGTCAATCTGTTGAAATCAGAGCACTACATTTTGGCCACCGTGCTCGATCCTAGATTTAAAGCCTACCTTGGATCTCTCTTTCCGGCAGACACAAGTCTGCTGGGGTTGAAAGACCTGCTGGTGAGAAAATTGTCAAGTCAAGCGGAACGCGACCTGTCAACATCTCCTCCTTCACATTCTCCCGCAACTGGGGGTGCGAGGAAAAGGCTCAGAATTCCGAGCCCACCCGCTGGCGGTGATGCAGGGCAGTCTGGAGCGACTGCTGATGCTGACATCTGGTCCGGACTGAAGGACCTGACAACGATTACGGACATGTCGTCTACTGTCACTGCATATGATTCTCTCACCATTGAAAGAATGGTGGAGGATTATATGAGTGACCGCATCCAAGTAGGCACGTCACACAGTCCATACTTATACTGGCAGGAAAAAGAGGCAATTTGGAGGCCATTGCACAAACTGGCTTTATTCTACCTAAGTTGCCCTCCCACAAGTGTGTACTCCGAAAGAGTGTTTAGTGCCGCCGCTCACCTTGTCAGCAATCGGCGTACGAGGTTACATCCAGAAAATGTGGAGAAGATGATGTTCATTAAAATGAATTATAATCAATTCCTCCGCGGAGACATTGACCAGCAGCAATTGCCTCCACAAAGTACACAGGGAGCTGAGATGGTGGATTCCAGTGGGGACGAATTGATAATCTGTGAGGAGGGGGATGTACACGGTGATATATCGGAGGGTGATGATGAGGTGGACATCTTGCCTCTGTAGAGCCAGTTTGTGCAAGGAGAGATTAATTGCTTCTTTTTTGGGGGGGGTCCAAACCAACCCGTCATATCAGTCACAGTCGTGTGGCAGACCCTGTCACTGAAATGATGGGTTGGTTAAAGTGTGCATGTCCTGTTTTGTTTATACAACATAAGGGTGGGTGGGAGGGCCCAAGGACAATTCCATCTTGCACCTCTTTCTTCTTTTATTTTTCTTTGCGTCATGTGCTGTTTGGGGAGGGTTTTTTGGAAGGGACATCCTGCGTGACACTGCAGTGCCACTCCTAGATGGGCCCGGTGTTTGTGTCGGCCACTAGGGTCGCTAATCTTACTCACACAGTCAGCTACCTCATTGCGCCTCTTTTTTTCTTTGCGTCATGTGCTGATTGGGGAGGGTTTTTTGGAAGGGACATCCTGCGTGACACTGCAGTGCCACTCCTAAATGGGCCCGGTGTTTGTGTCGGCCACTAGGGTCGCTAATCTTACTCACACAGTCAGCTACCTCATTGCGCCTCTTTTTTTCTTTGCGTCATGTGCTGATTGGGGAGGGTTTTTTGGAAGGGACATCCTGCGTGACACTGCAGTGCCACTCCTAAATGGGCCCGGTGTTTGTGTCGGCCACTAGGGTCGCTAATCTTACTCACACAGTCAGCTACCTCATTGCGCCTCTTTTTTTCTTTGCGTCATGTGCTGATTGGGGAGGGTTTTTTGGAAGGGACATCCTGCGTGACACTGCAGTGCCACTCCTAAATGGGCCCGGTGTTTGTGTCGGCCACTAGGGTCGCTAATCTTACTCACACAGTCAGCTACCTCATTGCGCCTCTTTTTTTCTTTGCGTCATGTGCTGATTGGGGAGGGTTTTTTGGAAGGGACATCCTGCGTGACACTGCAGTGCCACTCCTAAATGTGCCCGGTGTTTGTGTCGGCCACTAGGGTCGCTAATCTTACTCACACAGTCAGCTACCTCATTGCGCCTCTTTTTTTCTTTGCGTCATGTGCTGATTGGGGAGGGTTTTTTGGAAGGGACATCCTGCGTGACACTGCAGTGCCACTCCTAAATGGGCCCGGTGTTTGTGTCGGCCACTAGGGTCGCTAATCTTACTCACACAGTCAGCTACCTCATTGCGCCTCTTTTTTTCTTTGCGTCATGTGCTGATTGGGGAGGGTTTTTTGGAAGGAACATCCTGCGTGACACTGCAGTGCCACTCCTAAATGGGCCCGGTGTTTGTGTCGGCCACTAGGGTCGCTTATCTTACTCACACAGTCAGCTACCTCATTGCGCCTCTTTTTTTCTTTGCGTCATGTGCTGATTGGGGAGGGTTTTTTGGAAGGGACATCCTGCGTGACACTGCAGTGCCACTCCTAGATGGGCCAGGTGTTTGTGTCGGCCACTAGTGTCGCTTAGCTTAGTCATCCAGCGACCTTGGTGCAAATTTTAGGACTAAAAATAATATTGTGAGGTGTGAGGTATTCAGAATAGACTGAAAATGAGTGGAAATTATGGTTTTTGAGGTTAATAATAATATGGGATCAAAATGACCCCCAAATTCTATGATTTAAGCTGTTTTTTAGTGTTTTTTTAAAAAAACACCCGAATCCAAAACACACCCGAATCCGACAAAAAAAATTCGGTGAGGTTTTGCCAAAACGCGGTCGAACCCAAAACACGGCCGCGAAACCGAACCCAAAACCAAAACACAAAACCCGAAAAATTTCAGGCGCTCATCTCTAATTATCAGTGTTATTTGTGACAAACCTCACAAATTTCTTGCCACCTGGTCCCACTAAGTAAACCATTTTGCCTAATCCCTGTAATTCTACCTCAATATGTTCTGTGAAATGACAAGTGTGTTCATTACTCTCCAACAACTCTTTTCCTTTACTATGAACACAAGGGGCGGTATCTGTAACTGCGAACACTAGGGGTCGCAAATAATAACTGTGTATGTTCATCCAACATATAAGTTCAGGAAATGCAGAAAATAAATAACACAGTCAAATAAATTCACGCTCACTAAAATACATGTATACTCAATAAAAAGTCCATAAAAATATACTCCGAAGATTTATGTGGGGCTTTAAATTTTCCTCTCTGGTAGTCAACAGTCGACGAATATCTCAGAAGGTGATCTCCTCAATGACATGAAAATAGAAGAAACAAGACAACCATATATTGGGGGTCATTCTGAGTTGATCGTAGCTGTGCTAAATTTAGCACAGCTACGATCATCTTCCCTGACATGCGGGGCGACGCACAGCACAGGGCTATGCTTTTGTTCTTGAACAGTAACTCCTGGCCAGTGCAGCTCCTGCGACTGGCCGGGAGTTACTCGTCGCTGCCCCGGGCCGCAGTGGCTGCGTGTGACGTCACGCAGCCGTTGCGGCCGCCCCCGGACCCCGGACCGGCGTTTGGCAGCCGTGTCGCCCCCTCCTGCCCAGCGACCGCCTCTGCCTGTCAATCAGGCAGAGGCGATCACTAGATATCGACGGCCTTCGGCCATCTGGTATGCGCCGGCACACTGCAGTGCCGGCGCATGCGCAGTTCCGACCCGATCGCTGCGAACAATTGCAGCGTGCGATTGGGTCGGAATGACCCCCATAGTGTAGTATATTCCAAGACATAAGGTAAGTCACACACATGAAAGGTGATATGGGTGTTTTTTCTTCCACCCAAATTGCCTTGTATCTACCGCAACCATTTTATCATTTTGTTTAACTCTCAGGATTTCTGTGTTATGTTTCCACCCTGTTCCTTTTTCTATTTTTATCCCCAAAATGTAATAGAATAAAATAAAAAAATAATGGTCCTAAAATATGACGAGCAATGCTGGTAAGAACTCTGGAGTCAATCCACTGGATTGTAATCTCTCACAAGTAGGGCTTTCCTGACCCCAACCATATCTGCATATATTTTGTTTACCTTGTATGTTCCGCATTCTGAATTGTTCAGTGCTCTGGTGCCTTACAAATAAATAACTATAACTGTAGGTCTCCCAGACACGGATGGGGTTGCCACTCCATGCATCATTGATTCCTGGAGATCCACTCCCCCATCCCCCATCCCAACCTTGAACCCCCCGACACCAAGCAACTCAGTTTACGGAAGCCCGATCTCACACTTACCTGCTCACACCCCTGTAGAGTATGCGAACAGTTTTGTGCAAATTGAGGATTCGAGCAAGGGTTGCGAGATATACGGGGCAGTGCTGGTGTTTACTTTAAACACCTCTGCAACAGCACTTTGTAATCCTTCATCTGCACCTGAATTCCCCCGCTATAGGTACCCTACTTTCCCCGAATCCCATACTGAAGATAGGGATGTGGATCATGTAAGAAGGCATTTTATACCTGTCCTCACCAGAGAGGCTCTATTAGAACAGCTAGTTTTCTATATTGCCAAATTCCCTAACCAGTGCTCCTTTTTTCTATGAGCCGTTGCTGCAAGCAGTTGTTTGCAGGGATGAAGTACAGGCAGCATTCAGGCTCTGTTGCAGGTCCTACATTGCTTTAAGAGAACAGCAGAAAAAGGGCGTTTCTCAACTTCACAAATATAACACATAGGGGCCTATTCATTATTATACAGCTAGCCCCACTTGCTGTATAATAATGAATATGTGTTATATTTGTGAAGTTGAGAAAAGCCCTTTTTCTGCTATTCTATTAATGCAATGTA
Organism: Pseudophryne corroboree; assembly: GCF_028390025.1. Taxonomy (NCBI): domain Eukaryota; kingdom Metazoa; phylum Chordata; class Amphibia; order Anura; family Myobatrachidae; genus Pseudophryne; species Pseudophryne corroboree. The sequence goes on along the minus strand of NC_086447.1, from coordinate 331,670,117 downwards.
GGACCTGCAATAGAGCCTGAATGCTGTACTTCATCCCTGCAAACAACTGCTTGCAGCAACGGGTCATAGTAAAAAGGAGCCCTGGTTAGGGAATTTGTCAATATAGTATACTAGCTGTTCTGATAGAGCCTCTCTATAACAAACAAACACACACACACACACACACACACAGACACACAGACACACAGACAGACAGTAAAAACACTCATTCTCACTTCTCCTGCTGGATCTATCATGGCTGCACCGTCCCTTCCTTCGAGGTCCGTGCGATGGCGTCTTCTGCGCAGACCTCCTCTTACTGTCCACACTGCGCAGACCTGCTCTTCCTGGACGGCCGGGTGAGGTGGGGGCGGGACCTCCTCTCCTATCGGCCGGTGGGCGCAATGCAAAGCGCACGCCGCACACTGTGCAATGAGTTGCTGACGCGCGGGAGGGGGGAGGGGGATCCCATTATTCCAGGAGAATCCCGGAATCCGGGAGAGAGCAAAAGCCTCCTGGAGGGTTGCCACAAAATCCTGGAGAATCCAGGAAATCCGGGAGAGGTGGCAACCCTAGGCACGGACTATACATTAACAAAGTTGCCAGGGGATCCTCTGGCATGCCTGCCGTCTATGTTGGCCTTGTTTTTCATAAAAAAATAAGTGACTTTATTGCTCACTGATGTCAGAAAATCATGAATCAAATAGGATCATAGTGTAAATTAGTGTGAAATGCTATGATAAAAAAATACATCCACTATTTAACTGCAATATTGGGGTCCATGTAACTATTCAGTGGTGAGCCTTGCATTCTACATCACAACACTTGAAATTGCCAAAAAGCTAATTTTAAGCCTATAAAAAATGGGAATTTATTGTGGTGACATTGAGATGCGGACACCTTGGGAGCTATACCCAGGCATTGCCAGGCATTCCTCACCTCCAGGTCCTAAATATAGGTATTTATATTATCTTCAGATAATCAACAAATTTTCATTGCATGTACACGTCGAGTCACATTATTATGACCACCTCCTACATTTGACGTTGGCAGCACGTAACCCATGAAGTAGGTCACGTGTCATGCGCTGGCTTGGTGGGTATATAAGGTGTGCAATAGACCATCTGCGCACATATCACTTGTTGCTGTCATGGGTTAAAGGGTCGATTTACCAGAGTTGCAAAAAGGGATGATTATTGGCTTTCGAGCCAAGGGTGGCAGTATTTCTGAAACAGCGCAGTTTGTGAACTGTTCGTGTGCTGCTGTGGTGAAGGTGTATTGTGACTTGTGAGTGGACAAATGTCACCCTTGTGAATAACCGATGTAGAGATTGCGGAGCACCACTTGCCATGGCTGAACATCGGCTACAAAGGTGCATGAGGGCCGACCAACACACTACAGTGGAGCAGCTCACTGTCAAAATGTACTTGTGCTAACCTGCCAGCTCCTTATTGAGTCACTCCCAGCCCGTCTAGCTGCTGTCCGTGCTGCACATGGCGGTTATTGTGGCTATTAGCTAGTGGTCACAATAATGTGACCATGTATCTTATACTGCACAGGTTCTCAAACTCGGTCCTCAGGACCCCACACAGTGCATGTTTTGCAGGTAACCCAGCAGGTGCACAGGTGTATTAATTACTCACTGACACATTTTAAAAGGTCTGCAGGTGGAGCTAATTATTTCACTTGCGATTCTGTGAGGAGACCTGCAAAACATGCACTGTGTGGGGTCCTGAGGACCGAGTTTGAGAACCTGTGTTATACTGTATATATCATTATTTCCAACACTAAAACAACTATAGCCTGTATACAAGAAAACACTCACTTGTAGCATGCCAAGGTACACTAGTAGGTATTCCCAACGTGACCTGTGATTTAAAAGGAGTATAATCAGACAAAGTTTATTCATCTAAAACCTTACAGCTTAAAGACAATATACTGCTTTATAGTATGTTCTAATCACTCTGAAAGGCTATCACTGTTACTAGCAATACGCATTACATAAAACATGAAAAATTCTTTAAGTAAAAAATAACAATCAAATATGAATCATTTTCACTTCCTACAGCCACAACTTCTATATTACTATAATGATATTAAATTGATGTTAATGTTAATCATGATAAACTAATCAGCTACAGCTAAACTTGTTACTTGCCTAAACTGTAAACTCATATCAAGCCCACTTCATGGTACACCAAGTTACCTGATAGCAAACATACTGTATATGTGTATTATGATGCAGGGACGTGCGGTGAGATAAATGGTTCAGGAGGCACTGTCTATAGCACCAGAGCCAGATTTACGCGCAATATATGACCCAAAGCGTACATCTGGGCATTATACACAGGTGCAGCAGTATAAACTCCTGGAAATTTGGTGAGTTTTGATCAGAGATGTGCGGAAAACATTGGTAGATGAGGCACTGCCTAACCTGCCACAGACTTTTTACTCCAGAGTTTTGGCTATAAAAATGGTTAGAATAATGCAATGAAGATATTTCTAACATATTCTTTGTATTTTTCATATACTTTATACAGTAAAAACTCTGGCACAAACGTTAGTATGACAGGAAAGGCTCTGCCTCACCTGCCTCACCCCACTGCATGTCACTGTTATGATGAGGAGGGGGCTGCAGGACCACCTGATGAGTTTCATAAGCATTAGAAGTAAAATAAGACGGTGTACTAGCATGCCACAGGCCTGTGTATTCATTAGCTGTATTAATTATGCCGTGCTGCCACCTACTGGAAAGACAGGGAAATAGGTCTTGGGGAAGTTCTTCAATTGTGTTTGGACTTGGAGGTTTGAAGAGGATTGCAGGAGACTGAGGAGACGTCTGGATTGATTCCTCTGCTAGCAGCTAGAATGGGCAGCTGTAAGTTACATACAGTATAAGGTGTTAGAACAAAAGGAATAAATAACTGCTGTATGGCTGAACTATATAATCACATAGGAAACACACTGCCTAAGACAAGGAGACAAGGAGGGTGTGCCATCCCCCTGCCAGGAGACCTGACAAGAGGCACAAAGAATAATCAAGCACTGTCCTGTCCCGACTAGGCTACTTACACTTGTTACACAGCTGCCATGACTATTCCCTGCTCTTCTCCATTCTTCTCACTACATGCAGAGCTATAGCTGTGTGTCAGCCCAACAGCAAAGCTGAGCAGAACAGTACGTGAAAGGGCTCCTCATCCACATTTAGGGGTATATTCAATTGACGTCGTAAGCTGCCGTCCGTCTAAAAGACGGCAGTTTTCTACTTTTTTAAGGTCGGAAGGGGATCCAACCTATTCAATATATTCGATAAGTCAAGGAATTTTGACTTGTCGAAAAGCACGTGGATTTTCTATTTGTATGTATTTGGGTAGGTGGCCATGGGCTGCATGCACCCCACCTATGAGTGGTGAGTGCAGACACTGCACCCCGCTTCTGGGGTGGCGAGTGCTGTGGTTTTCTATATTTGTTTTTGTATATATATATATATATATATATATATATTCTAAAAAAAGTCCCCAAAATTGTTAACTTTTGTTAAAATTAGCATTATGTAAATAATAGCAATTTCAACTTGATTTGCCATTTTTGTTAAAAATGTATATTGTATCAGCTATTATTTACCTAATTTGATACTTTAAAAAAAAAGACAATTTTGGGGACATTTAAAAAAAAATATATATATTAGCCAGTTATAGCAGGTGGTTAAGGAGCCAACAAGAAAGGCTGAGGCTGTTAGATTTGTCAAATTAATATTACTGTCCTTTATGCTTTATTTATATAGGTATTGATGAAAAGGGTTGACTCTAGAAGTTTGTGCACTTAAAATTAGAATTGCAAACACAGCAGGCTCAATTTGCATGTGGAGTTTTTTTTTAAATTCACAATTACAGTGCCTGATCTTTCCTGGGTTTGTATCAGGAGCAGGTTATAAGAACTTTGGCCAAAGACAGGATGCTTCTAATTGGTCCGTGGGATGACAGGGGGGCTCATATAATACTTTCTGTTGCTATGGTACACTGCTGCCCAGAAGACACTTGCTTCAGTGGTTTCTCCTGCTCTGTACTGAACCATACCTGTCCCCTGGAGATCAGTATGAATTACAGACGGTCGGGATGCCGCCCGTCAGTATACAGACAATGGCATCCCGGCCGTCAGTATGCCAGCAGCGGGGCGAGTGTAGAGAGTCCCCTTGCGGGCTCGGTGGCTCGCTGCACTTGCCACAGGTTCTATTCCAACTCTATGGGTGTCGTGGATGAGTGTGGTATGGAGGGTCGACAGTGTCTAGGTCGACCATATTGGTCGACAGTAACTAGGTCAACAGGGTTTTTCTAGGTCAACAGGTCAAAAGGTCGACATGAGTTTTTTTTATTTTTTTGTGTAATTTTCTCCGTACAGTGACTGGGAACCCCAATTAGTGCACCGTGTCCCCTCACATGGCTTGCTTCGCTCGCCATGCTTCGGGCAAAGTGCCTCGCTCCGCTACCGCTGCAGGTTACTATTCCTAATCGTAGTCCACGTGGATCGTTAAGTATGAAACAGTTCAAAAAAAGAAAAAAATTGTGAAAAATTCATGTCGACCTTTTGACCTGTCGACCTAGAACATATCAACTTGGAGACCCTGTCGACCTAGTTACTGTCGACCAGTAGTGGTCGACCTAGACATTGTCGACCTAGAGACCGGATACCGTCGTGGACACCCACGAGTGGGAATAGCCCCTGTGAGCTGGGATTCCTGCAGGCAGCAACGTAACTGCATCCCATACCCTGATAGGAGGAACTATGAATGAATCTTATTGCTGGTTTTAATAGTATAACATGTTATTTTTGCATCTTAGTTTTCTTGGTAATTTTCATCCTTGAAACATGACACACATTTCAGTGCTTCATAATTGTTATGCACAGTAATTCTGAGCAATTGCTATCCACCACTTTGTGGAACATTATTGTTAGGATTTTATTCTAAAATAAAAATGTTCAATATGTAACACATACTTTCTGTGGATTCCCTTATTTAGTTGTACACTAGTTCTTTTCAGGGCAGCACATCATTCATATGGTTCTATTTTTACTGTGTAATAGTTTAATGTTATATTTTTGGAGCTAGGTGGTCATTACTTGTTTAAGCAATACTTCCTACAAACTTGTATTTATTAAAGTAGGTTACACTCTATGGACTAAATATGGTCAGTTAGTACATGCTCTTGTAACATGCTGAAAGATTGTTTTGTTTTAGTTAATGTTCCATAGGCATTTTTCCATTTCTTAGTTTGGCCACTGGGTGGCGCTGGATTATGAATGACTGGAGCTTAGAAGAGATGAGTCCAAAGCTGGGGACACAGCCCCACATCATGCTTAGCCACACATATGGAATATGTGATAAGGGAGCCTCATGCAAATGTTCAGCCTGCATTTTCTCCACATTATGAGAGTCATGCTAAAAAAAATTGAGAAAATGCTTAATGCATGCATAGTTCTGGATTAATGAAAGGGCACATAAAATCCTGGGCCATAACTAGGAATGTGCGAGCAGTGCTGTCACACAGGGCTCACGGCCCAGAGGATGACACAGCGACTGCTCCACAGCACCAGCATCTGGCTAGCAGGGTGCTTAGAATGGGACCCTGCAGCCAGTATAGGTGCTGCAGTGCTGCCCGTAAAATGCTTTGGATGCCCCTGGCATGCACCGTGCAGTCTGTACAGTGCTCTCAGGATGCTCTGGGCATGTACCGTGCAGTCTATACACATGCTTTGGATGCTCCTGGCATGCACCGTGCAGCTTGTACAATGCTCTCAGGATGCTCTGGGCATGCACCGAGCAGTCTGTACACATGCTTTGGATGCCCCTGGCATGCACCGTGCAGCCTGTACAGTGCTCTTAGGATGCTCTGGGCATGCACCGTGCAGTCTATACACATGCTTTGGATGCCCCTGGCATGCACTATGCAGCCTGTACAGTGCTCTCAGGATGCTCTGGGCATGCACCGTGCAGTCTGTACACATGCTTTGGATGCTCCTGGCATGCACCGTGCAGCTTGTACAGTGCTCTCAGGATGCTCTGGGCATGCACCGTGCAGTCTGTACACATGCTTTGGATGCTCCTGGCATGCACCGTGCAGCTTGTACAATGCTCTTAGGATGCTCTGGGGATGCACCGTGCAGTCTGTACACATGCTTTGGATGCTCCTGGCACGCACCGTGCAGCTTGTACAGTGCTCTCAGGATGCTCTGGGCATGCACCGTGCAGTCTATACACATGCTTTGGATGCCCCTGGCATGCACCATGCAGCCTGTACAGTGCTCTCAGGATGCTCTGGGCATGCACCGTGCAGTCTATACACATGCTTTGGATGCCCCTGGCATGCACCGTGCAGCTTGTACAATGCTCTCAGGATGCTCTGGGCATGCACCGTGCAGTCTATACACATGCTTTGGATGCTCCTGGCATGCACTGTGCAGCTTGTACAATACTCTTAGGATGCTCTGGGCATGCACCGTGCAGTCTGTACACATGCTTTGGATGCTCCTGGCATGCACCGTGCAGCTTGTACAGTGCTCTCAGGATGCTCTGGGCATGCACCGTGCAGTCTGTACACATGCTTTGGATGCTCCTGGCATGCACCGTGCAGCTTGTACAATGCTCTCAGGATGCTCTGGGCATGCACCGTGCAGTCTGTACACATGCTTTGGATGCCCCTGGCATGCACCGTGCAGCCTGTACAGTGCTCTTAGGATGCTCTGGGCATGCACCGTGCAGTCTATACACATGCTTTGGATGCCCCTGGCATGCACCGTGCAGCTTGTACAATGCTCTCAGGATGCTCTGGGCATGCACCGTGCAGTCTATACACATGCTTTGGATGCCCCTGGCATGCACCGTGCAGCCTGTACAGTGCTCTCAGGATGCTCTGGGCATGCACCGTGCAGTCTATACACATGCTTTGGATGCCCCTGGCATGCACCGTGCAGCCTGTACAGTGCTCTCAGGATGCTCTGGGCATGTACCGTGCAGTTTATACACATGCTTTGGATGCTCCTGGCATGCACCGTGCAGCTTGTACAGTGCTCTCAGGATGCTCTGGGCATGCACCGTGCAGTCTGTACACATGCTTTGGATGCTCCTGGCATGCACCGTGCAGCTTGTACAGTGCTCTCAGGATGCTCTGGGCATGCACCGTGCAGTCTATACACATGCTTTGGATGCCCCTGGCATGCACCATGCAGCCTGTACAGTGCTCTCAGGATGCTCTGGGCATGCACCGTGCAGTCTATACACATGCTTTGGATGCCCCTGGCATACACCGTGCAGCTTGTACAATGCTCTCAGGATGCTCTGGGCATGCACCGTGCAGTCTATACACATGCTTTGTATGCCCCTGGCATGCACCGTGCAGCCTGTACAGTGCTCTCAGGATGCTCTGGGCATGTACCGTGCAGTCTATACACATGCTTTGGATGCTCCTGGCATGCACCGTGCAGCTTGTACAGTGCTCTCAGGATGCTCTGGGCATGCACCGTGCAGTCTGTAAACATGCTTTGGATGCTCCTGGCATGCACCGTGCAGCTTGTACAATACTCTTAGGATGCTCTGGGCATGCACCGTGCAGTCTGTACACATGCTTTGGATGCTCCTGGCATGCACCGTGCAGCTTGTACAGTGCTCTCAGGATGCTCTGGGCATGCACCGTGCAGTCTGTACACATGCTTTGGATGCTCCTGGCATGCACCGTGCAGCTTGTACAATGCTCTCAGGATGCTCTGGGCATGCACCGTGCAGTCTGTACACATGCTTTGGATGCCCCTGGCATGCACCGTGCAGCCTGTACAGTGCTCTTAGGATGCTCTGGGCATGCACCGTGCAGTCTATACACATGCTTTGGATGCCCCTGGCATGCACCATGCAGCCTGTACAGTGCTCTCAGGATGCTCTGGGCATGCACCGTGCAGTCTATACACATGCTTTGGATGCCCCTGGCATGCACCGTGCAGCTTGTACAATGCTCTCAGGATGCTCTGGGCATGCACCGTGCAGTCTATACACTTGCTTTGGATGCCCCTGGCATGCACCGTGCAGCCTGTACAGTGCTCTCAGGATGCTCTGGGCATGCACCGTGCAGTCTATACACATGCTTTGGATGCCCCTGGCATGCACCGTGCAGCCTGTACAGTGCTCTCAGGATGCTCTGGGCATGTACCGTGCAGTCTATACACATGCTTTGGATGCTCCTGGCATGCACCGTGCAGCTTGTACAGTGCTCTCAGGATGCTCTGGGCATGCACCGTGCAGTCTGTACACATGCTTTGGATGCTCCTGGCATGCACCGTGCAGCTTGTACAATGCTCTTAGGATGCTCTGGGCATGCACCGTGCAGTCTGTACACATGCTTTGGATGCTCCTGGCATGCACCGTGCAGCTTGTACAGTGCTCTCAGGATGCTCTGGGCATGCACCGTGCAGTCTGTACACATGCTTTGGATGCTCCTGGCATGCACCGTGCAGCTTGTACAGTGCTCTCAGGATGCTCTGGGCATGCACCGTGCAGTCTGTACACATGCTTTGGATGCCCCTGGCATGCACCGTGCAGCCTGTACAGTGCTCTTAGGATGCTCTGGGCATGCACAGTGCAGTCTGTACACATGCTTTGGATGCCCCTGGCATGCACCGGGCAGCCTGTAGAGTGCTCTTAGGATGCTCTGGGCATGCACCGTACAGTCTATACACATGCTTTGGATGCCCCTGGCATGCACCATGCAGCCTGTACAGTGCTCTCAGGATGCTCTGGGCATGCACCGTGCAGTCTATACACATGCTTTGGATGCCCCTGGCATGCACCGTGCAGCTTGTACAATGCTCTCAGGATGCTCTGGGCATGCACCGTGCAGTCTATACACATGCTTTGGATGCCCCTGGCATGCACCGTGCAGCCTGTACAGTGCTCTCAGGATGCTCTGGGCATGTACCGTGCAGTCTATACACATGCTTTGGATGCTCCTGGCATGCACCGTGCAGCTTGTACAGTGCTCTCAGGATGCTCTGGGCATGCACCGTGCAGTCTGTACACATGCTTTGGATGCTCCTGGCATGCACCGTGCAGCTTGTACAATGCTCTTAGGATGCTCTGGGCATGCACCGTGCAGTCTGTACACATGCTTTGGATGCTCCTGGCATGCACCGTGCAGCTTGTACAGTGCTCTCAGGATGCTCTGGGCATGCACCGTGCAGTCTGTACACATGCTTTGGATGCTCCTGGCATGCACCGTGCAGCTTGTACAGTGCTCTCAGGATGCTCTGGGCATGCACCGTGCAGTCTGTACACATGCTTTGGATGCCCCTGGCATGCACCGTGCAGCCTGTACAGTGCTCTTAGGATGCTCTGGGCATGCACCGTGCAGTCTATACACATGCTTTGGATGCCCCTGGCATGCACCATGCAGCCTGTACAGTGCTCTCAGGATGCTCTGGGCATGCACCGTGCAGTCTATACACATGCTTTGGATGCCCCTGGCATGCACCGTGCAGCTTGTACAATGCTCTCAGGATGCTCTGGGCATGCACCGTGCAGTCTATACACATGCTTTGGATGCCCCTGGCATGCACCGTGCAGCCTGTACAGTGCTCTCAGGATGCTCTGGGCATGCACCGTGCAGTCTATACACATGCTTTGGATGCCCCTGGCATGCACCGTGCAGCCTGTACAGTGCTCTCAGGATGCTCTGGGCATGTACCGTGCAGTCTATACACATGCTTTGGATGCTCCTGGCATGCACCGTGCAGCTTGTACAGTGCTCTCAGGATGCTCTGGGCATGCACCGTGCAGTCTGTACACATGCTTTGGATGCTCCTGGCATGCACCGTGCAGCTTGTACAATGCTCTTAGGATGCTCTGGGCATGCACCGTGCAGTCTGTACACATGCTTTGGATGCTCCTGGCATGCACCGTGCAGCTTGTACAGTGCTCTCAGGATGCTCTGGGCATGCACCGTGCAGTCTGTACACATGCTTTGGATGCTCCTGGCATGCACCGTGCAGCTTGTACAGTGCTCTCAGAATGCTCTGGGCATGCACCGTGCAGTCTGTACACATGCTTTGGATGCCCCTGGCATGCACCGTGCAGCCTGTACAGTGCTCTTAGGATGCTCTGGGCATGCACAGTGCAGTCTGTACACATGCTTTGGATGCCCCTGGCATGCACCGTGCAGCCTGTACAGTGCTCTTAGGATGCTCTGGGCATGCACCGTACAGTCTATACACATGCTTTGGATGCCCCTGGCATGCACCATGCAGCCTGTACAGTGCTCTCAGGATGCTCTGGGCATGCACCGTGCAGTCTATACACATGCTTTGGATGCCCCTGGCATGCACCGTGCAGCTTGTACAATGCTCTCAGGATGCTCTGGGCATGCACCGTGCAGTCTATACACATGCTTTGGATGCCCCTGGCATGCACCGTGCAGCCTGTACAGTGCTCTCAGGATGCTCTGGGCATGTACCGTGCAGTCTATACACATGCTTTGGATGCTCCTGGCATGCACCGTGCAGCTTGTACAGTGCTCTCAGGATGCTCTGGGCATGCACCGTGCAGTCTGTACACATGCTTTGGATGCTCCTGGCATGCACCGTGCAGCTTGTACAATGCTCTTAGGATGCTCTGGGCATGCACCGTGCAGTCTGTACACATGCTTTGGATGCTCCTGGCATGCACCGTGCAGCATGTACAGTGCTCTCAGGATGCTCTGGGCATGCACCGTGCAGTCTGTACACATGCTTTGGATGCTCCTGGCATGCACCGTGCAGCTTGTACAATGCTCTTAGGATGCTCTGGGCATGCACCGTGCAGTCTGTACACATGCTTTGGATGCTCCTGGCATGCACCGTGCAGCTTGTACAGTGCTCTCAGGATGCTCTGGGCATGCACCGTGCAGTCTATACACATGCTTTGGATGCCCCAGGCATGCACCGTGCAGCCTGCACAGTGCTCTCAGGATGCTCTGGGCATGTACCGTGCAGTCTATACACATGCTTTGGATGCCCCTGGCATGCACCGTGCAGCTTGTACAATGCTCTCAGGATGCTCTGGGCATGCACCGTGCAGTCTATACACATGCTTTGGATGCCCCTGGCATGCACCGTGCAGCCTGTACAGTGCTCTCAGGATGCTCTGGGCATGTACCGTGCAGTCTATACACATGCTTTGGATGCTCCTGGCATGCACCGTGCAGCTTGTACAGTGCTCTCAGGATGCTCTGGGCATGCACCGTGCAGTCTGTACACATGCTTTGGATGCTCCTGGCATGCACCGTGCAGCTTGTACAATGCTCTTAGGATGCTCTGGGCATGCACCGTGCAGTCTGTACACATGCTTTGGATGCTCCTGGCATGCACCGTGCAGCTTGTACAGTGCTCTCAGGATGCTCTGGGCATGCACCGTGCAGTCTGTACACATGCTTTGGATGCTCCTGGCATGCACCGGGCAGCTTGTACAGTGCTCTCAGGATGCTCTGGGCATGCACCGTGCAGTCTGTACACATGCTTTGGATGCCCCTGGCATGCACCGTGCAGCCTGTACAGTGCTCTTAGGATGCTCTGGGCATGCACCGTGCAGTCTATACACATGCTTTGGATGCCCCTGGCATGCACCATGCAGCCTGTACAGTGCTCTCAGGATGCTCTGGGCATGCACCGTGCAGTCTATACACATGCTTTGGATGCCCCTGGCATGCACCGTGCAGCTTGTACAATGCTCTCAGGATGCTCTGGGCATGCACCGTGCAGTCTATACACATGCTTTGGATGCCCCTGGCATGCACCGTGCAGCCTGTACAGTGCTCTCAGGATGCTCTGGGCATGCACCGTGCAGTCTATACACATGCTTTGGATGCCCCTGGCATGCACCGTGCAGCCTGTACAGTGCTCTCAGGATGCTCTGGGCATGTACCGTGCAGTCTATACACATGCTTTGGATGCTCCTGGCATGCACCGTGCAGCTTGTACAGTGCTCTCAGGATGCTCTGGGCATGCACCGTGCAGTCTGTACACATGCTTTGGATGCTCCTGGCATGCACCGTGCAGCTTGTACAATGCTCTTAGGATGCTCTGGGCATGCACCGTGCAGTCTGTACACATGCTTTGGATGCTCCTGGCATGCACCGTGCAGCTTGTACAGTGCTCTCAGGATGCTCTGGGCATGCACCGTGCAGTCTGTACACATGCTTTGGATGCTCCTGGCATGCACCGTGCAGCTTGTACAGTGCTCTCAGAATGCTCTGGGCATGCACCGTGCAGTCTGTACACATGCTTTGGATGCCCCTGGCATGCACCGTGCAGCCTGTACAGTGCTCTTAGGATGCTCTGGGCATGCACAGTGCAGTCTGTACACATGCTTTGGATGCCCCTGGCATGCACCGTGCAGCCTGTACAGTGCTCTTAGGATGCTCTGGGCATGCACCGTACAGTCTATACACATGCTTTGGATGCCCCTGGCATGCACCATGCAGCCTGTACAGTGCTCTCAGGATGCTCTGGGCATGCACCGTGCAGTCTATACACATGCTTTGGATGCCCCTGGCATGCACCGTGCAGCTTGTACAATGCTCTCAGGATGCTCTGGGCATGCACCGTGCAGTCTATACACATGCTTTGGATGCCCCTGGCATGCACCGTGCAGCCTGTACAGTGCTCTCAGGATGCTCTGGGCATGTACCGTGCAGTCTATACACATGCTTTGGATGCTCCTGGCATGCACCGTGCAGCTTGTACAGTGCTCTCAGGATGCTCTGGGCATGCACCGTGCAGTCTGTACACATGCTTTGGATGCTCCTGGCATGCACCGTGCAGCTTGTACAGTGCTCTCAGGATGCTCTGGGCATGCACCGTGCAGTCTGTACACATGCTTTGGATGCTCCTGGCATGCACCGTGCAGCTTGTACAATGCTCTTAGGATGCTCTGGGCATGCACCGTGCAGTCTGTACACATGCTTTGGATGCTCCTGGCATGCACCGTGCAGCTTGTACAATGCTCTCAGGATGCTCTGGGCATGCACCGTGCAGTCTATACACATGCTTTGGATGCCCCTGGCATGCACCGTGCAGCCTGTACAGTGCTCTCAGGATGCTCTGGGCATGTACCGTGCAGTCTATACACATGCTTTGGATGCTCCTGGCATGCACCGTGCAGCTTGTACAGTGCTCTCAGGATGCTCTGGGCATGCACCGTGCAGTCTGTACACATGCTTTGGATGCTCCTGGCATGCACCATGCAGCTTGTACAATGCTCTTAGGATGCTCTGGGCATGCACCATGCAGTCTGTACACATGCTTTGGATGCTCCTGGCATGCACCGTGCAGCTTGTACAGTGCTCTCAGGATGCTCTGGGCATGCACCGTGCAGTCTATACACATGCTTTGGATGCCCCTGGCATGCACCGTGCAGCCTGTACAGTGCTCTCAGGATGCTCTGGGCATGTACCGTGCAGTCTATACACATGCTTTGGATGCTCCTGGCATGCACCGTGCAGCTTGTACAGTGCTCTCAGGATGCTCTGGGCATGCACCGTGCAGTCTGTACACATGCTTTGGATGCTCCTGGCATGCACCGTGCAGCTTGTACAATGCTCTTAGGATGCTCTGGGCATGCACCGTGCAGTCTGTACACATGCTTTGGATGCTCCTGGCATGCACCGTGCAGCTTGTACAGTGCTCTAAGGATGCTCTGGGCATGCACCGTGCAGTCTGTACACATGCTTTGGATGCTCCTGGCATGCACCGTGCAGCTTGTACAGTGCTCTCAGGATGCTCTGGGCATGCACCGTGCAGTCTGTACACATGCTTTGGATGCCCCTGGCATGCACCGTGCAGCCTGTACAGTGCTCTTAGGATGCTCTGGGCATGCACAGTGCAGTCTGTACACATGCTTTGGATGCCCCTGGCATGCACCGTGCAGCCTGTACAGTGCTCTTAGGATGCTCTGGGCATGCACCGTACAGTCTATACACATGCTTTGGATGCCCCTGGCATGCACCATGCAGCCTGTACAGTGCTCTCAGGATGCTCTGGGCATGCACCGTGCAGTCTATACACATGCTTTGGATGCCCCTGGCATGCACCGTGCAGCTTGTACAATGCTCTCAGGATGCTCTGGGCATGCACCGTGCAGTCTATACACATGCTTTGGATGCCCCTGGCATGCACCGTGCAGCCTGTACAGTGCTCTCAGGATGCTCTGGGCATGTACCGTGCAGTCTGTACACATGCTTTGGATGCTCCTGGCATGCACCGTGCAGCTTGTACAATGCTCTTAGGATGCTCTGGGCATGCACCGTGCAGTCTGTACACATGCTTTGGATGCTCCTGGCATGCACCGTGCAGCTTGTACAGTGCTCTCAGGAAGCTCTGGGCATGCACCGTGCAGTCTGTACACATGCTTTGGATGCTCCTGGCATGCACCGTGCAGCTTGTACAGTGCTCTCAGGAAGCTCTGGGCATGCACCGTGCAGTCTGTACACATGCTTTGGATGCCCCTGGCATGCACCGTGCAGCCTGTACAGTGCTCTTAGGATGCTCTGGGCATGCACCGTGCAGTCTATACACATGCTTTGGATGCCCCTGGCATGCACCATGCAGCCTGTACAGTGCTCTCAGGATGCTCTGGGCATGCACCGTGCAGTCTGTACACATGCTTTGGATGCCCCTGGCATGCACCGTGCAGCTTGTACAATGCTCTCAGGATGCTCTGGGCATGCACCGTGCAGTCTATACACATGCTTTGGATGCCCCTGGCATGCACCGTGCAGCCTGTACAGTGCTCTCAGGATGCTCTGGGCATGCACCGTGCAGTCTATACACATGCTTTGGATGCCCCTGGCATGCACCGTGCAGCCTGTACAGTGCTCTCAGGATGCTCTGGGCATGTACCGTGCAGTCTATACACATGCTTTGGATGCTCCTGGCATGCACCGTGCAGCTTGTACAGTGCTCTCAGGATGCTCTGGGCATGCACCGTGCAGTCTGTACACATGCTTTGGATGCTCCTGGCATGCACCGTGCAGCTTGTACAATGCTCTTAGGATGCTCTGGGCATGCACCGTGCAGTCTGTACACATGCTTTGGATGCTCCTGGCATGCACCGTGCAGCTTGTACAGTGCTCTCAGGATGCTCTGGGCATGCACCGTGCAGTCTGTACACATGCTTTGGATGCTCCTGGCATGCACCGTGCAGCTTGTACAGTGCTCTCAGGATGCTCTGGGCATGCACCGTGCAGTCTGTACACATGCTTTGGATGCCCCTGGCATGCACCGTGCAGCCTGTACAGTGCTCTTAGGATGCTCTGGGCATGCACAGTGCAGTCTGTACACATGCTTTGGATGCCCCTGGCATGCACCGTGCAGCCTGTACAGTGCTCTTAGGATGCTCTGGGCATGCACCGTACAGTCTATACACATGCTTTGGATGCCCCTATCATGCACCATGCAGCCTGTACAGTGCTCTCAGGATGCTCTGGGCATGCACCGTGCAGTCTATACACATGCTTTGGATGCCCCTGGCATGCACCGTGCAGCTTGTACAATGCTCTCAGGATGCTCTGGGCATGCACCGTGCTGTCTATACACATGCTTTGGATGCCCCTGGCATGCACCGTGCAGCCTGTACAGTGCTCTCAGGATGCTCTGGGCATGTACCGTGCAGTCTATACACATGCTTTGGATGCTCCTGGCATGCACCGTGCAGCTTGTACAGTGCTCTCAGGATGCTCTGGGCATGCACCGTGCAGTCTGTACACATGCTTTGGATGCTCCTGGCATGCACCGTGCAGCTTGTACAATGCTCTTAGGATGCTCTGGGCATGCACCGTGCAGTCTGTACACATGCTTTGGATGCTCCTGGCATGCACCGTGCAGCTTGTACAGTGCTCTAAGGATGCTCTGGGCATGCACCGTGCAGTCTGTACACATGCTTTGGATGCTCCTGGCATGCACCGTGCAGCTTGTACAGTGCTCTCAGGATGCTCTGGGCATGCACCGTGCAGTCTGTACACATGCTTTGGATGCTCCTGGCATGCACCGTGCAGCTTGTACAGTGCTCTCAGGATGCTCTGGGCATGCACCGTGCAGTCTGTACACATGCTTTGGATGCTCCTGGCATGCACCGTGCAGCTTGTACAATGCTCTTAGGATGCTCTGGGCATGCACCGTGCAGTCTGTACACATGCTTTGGATGCTCCTGGCATGCACCGTGCAGCTTGTACAGTGCTCTCAGGATGCTCTGGGCATGCACCGTGCAGTCTGTACACATGCTTTGGATGCTCCTGGCATGCACCGTGCAGCTTGTACAGTGCTCTCAGGATGCTCTGGGCATGTACCGTGCAGTCTGTACACATGCTTTGGATGCTCCTGGCATGCACCGTGCAGCTTGTACAGTGCTCTCAGGATGCTCTGGGCATGCACCGTGCAGTCTGTACACATGCTTTGGATGCTCCTGGCATGCACCGTGCAGCCTGTACAGTGCTCTCAGGATGCTCTGGGCATGTACTGTGAAGCAGCCTGTACAGCTGTCCTCAGGATGCTCCGGCCAGTGCAGTACTACCCGGTGTTGGCAGCCTTGTGGCGCAACGCCATGATGTAATGCATTCAGGGGTGGCACAAGGTGCACTGCCATTCTGTTATTGATGATTTAAATATAGTCTTACACTGCATCACATAGCAAACTAAAGATTTACTTCCTATTTCCTCAAAATCTTCAAAATGATGCATGCCATGGAGAAATGAAAAGCTTTTAAACTCATATCCACTTTCTGTGCCACCTATCATTGCCTTATTGTCACTTCTCATTTCTTCCCACTTCCCATCCCCCCTGTGTCTGTTTCACCCTATAGACTGATAATGCTCCTTTTATTACGCTGTTCCCTGCTGCTTAGTGACAAGCCCGAAACTCACTGAGACAGGAGGGTGGGAAAATGAAACTTGCTCTACAATAGACTAATTAGATATACAGTAGGTATTGTTTTATCAAGGTCTCCTTGGTGGCAGTTATGTGAGTATACAAAATGAGGGGTGCAGATACTGATAATTATACTTTCATTTCTTTAAACAGAAATGTGTTGTAATTAACTGTATACATTTATTAAAGTCAGTTGGAGTTTTGTTATCAGGCTGAACAAGTAATGAGCACCAGCTATCCAATATGCTTGAAATATAATTTATAACCCTGGATAGTGAATACCTCTTTGGATCTGGGGCATGCAAGTTATTTTGTAGCTGAAAGAAGTAACGCTGTTTTCAGGTCTGTTGATAAAAGATCTCTTATACAAAGCATTCACCAATCTATAACTGTTGCCAGGCAGCATAGTGTACATTCATTGAGTTAGTAGCTGAATTCTCTTGTGTTATTGGTCTCAATATGGTTCTCTTATTCATGAATTTAAATGTAGCCCATGGGACACTTATTTTAAATACAAAGGACCCACTGTGCTTTTAGCTACAATAAAATATAGTAATGATATCCAAATATTAGACTCATGCATCCAACAGATATGTGAAATGTCAGATTGCCCGACTTATGAGTATATGAGCATGCGCAAAATAGATGTAGAATTATGGATAGCATGCCAGTGTTAAGAGAGGTAACACAGTATATATTTACATTGGCATATCTCATGCATATTGTGTGTTTAACTTCTAACTTTAATCACTTAAGAAAAGGCAGTGTAATTAAATGTGATTCCATGTAAGTAATCACACAAAATGAACATTTCTTGGTCAGAACTGCAGATCCCCTTGAACTCTATGGATGACATTAATTAGCTGGAGTTCACCCTAAGATATTAAATATAACAATAAATGATTACACTTAAATTTATCAATCTTCATACATATACATCAAATAAAAATACCATGTGGCACAGCGTACGGAAAACAGTAACAAGATTTTACCTTGTTAATGTACAAATCTCTAGTATAGCCGTGAAACTAGAAAAAATTCTATTTTAATTGCTCCTGCCTTTAATTTAATAAAGTCACTAATTATTATTGATAGTTGCCATTTGATTGCACATTGGTTTGCCAGCAGTTATGGAAGAGGTCTGCATTGAGTATAGGGGTGATAGTCTATAGAAATAAAGGAAATTAAATGTTCTTAAATATCTTTGATGTAAAGTCTATATTATTTTACACCTTACTCAAAAGAACAAAAAACTTTTATGTATAATTTTAAAACGTACTTTATTTATTACGTTTTTTTTTTGTGTTCTCATAAGAAAATAGGAAATAATCCCTCCTTATGTTCAGAGTATTCAACTATTTTAAAACGGAGTTCTAACGTAGAAAAAAAAATACACTAAGTATATTTTATAAAATATACTCTTTTACCCTGAAGTGTGAACTTAACAAACCACATCTACTTATACCCCTTTTCCAGCAAAGTCCCAGGTCTAACCCATGATATGGAACACAGGCCCAAATGTATTAAGGCTTATAAAGTGATAGAGACAGATAAAGAGTGATAAAGCACCAACCAGCCAACCAACTCATCCTGTAACATGGTAGTTAGGAAGGTGATTGGTTAGTACTTGATCACTCTTTATCAGTCTCCACTTTATCACTTTTTAAGGCTTAATACATTTGGGCCACAGTTCCAAACCATGTCAGACCCAGGAGAGACTCCTTTTCCACCGCAGCATCAATCCAGGTTATTCCTGGATCAACGCTGTTCACACTGCACACAGATGCAGTGCCATCACTTGGAGAAGACATCATCTCCTTGCGCCAGAATGCGGCACTCCCCCATGCTGTAAATGTGACCCAGGTCAGATAACCCCGGTTATCTGTGTACACAGCAGCTCACCTGGATCCTTCCCGTGTAAAACCCTGCTCGGTACCCGGAAAGGAGGTGGACAAACATCCTGGGTTGTTGCGTGTTAATGTGCAATAACTCTGGATTTCCAAGTCAGTGGATGAAGGGTATTAGAACTTCTTACAGGTAATTTAATATTGTAAACTACAGAGTGCACAGAAGGACAGTCAGACATGGAATGGACATTTGCCTTCATATGTCTTTATGACTATTACAGAATATTACACGTGCTGTTAGCTTTTACTAAAGTTATCTTAACTTACATAAACTATAAGATCACTGTTGTACACTAAGGGGTCAATCCTATTAGCCGCAATGATTTTGTTGGTGCAAATCATAGGGCATGAAGCAATTTGGTGTGAATTCAGCCCAAAACCAACCTTCGCAGCTAATTGGATGGACTCCCTATTATGAGAATAAGAGCTAGACAGTAACCAGAATTGCTTTTATACCATTTTGCCTCTTTTCTCATTAATGTAATTTGTAGTGGCTACTCTCAAAGTGACACTGAACACAAGGATTGTGGCATTAGGGACTAGTAAACTAGACCTTTATTTAGAGTTTATTTTAGAATCAGCTGTGTGTATCTTATGCTATTATGTATTAGCATGTCTTTTGTTGGGTGCAATTTGCATTTTCTTCCCTCTTTTTTTCTTTAGTTTCCCTCCATCCCAATCCATTGTGATTTCCAGCAGCTAATTCCTGGAGATCACTTCCTCCCCCACCCTGCGGGGTGCCACAGGCAGTTTGCTACTGTAGTGATGAAAGGCCCAAGTCAAATATCCAACCTGGCTACACACAATCCACAATTCAAATACACAGAGCACTTGGAAACAAATGAGTTAGTTACAGGATTAATTCCGGAGCTGCCTGAGAATATTATGTTTAGCGAGTTATGTTGTAGTTTGTGCCCTTTTCACAATGAAGGGATCATGTTACATAGCATTTATATATAAACACAGTGCAGCACTATAGTGTGCTCAGGTTTTATGTTTTATTGTGTTTATAGAAGGAGAATAGTTACAGTACATATAATAACTTTATTTATAAACTATTGACAGAAAACAAATCTGCGAAAGGATACAGTAAAAGCTCTAGGAAAATATATAATGATAAACAGTTCAGGAGAATTTACAATGCGTTTATCTGGTAAATGTTCTTGTAATTAACGTATGTAAAAAACAGATATTATTAGGTGACAGACTTTATTCTACTGTTTTCACTTGGTTCATTTATCTCACAAATGGCTATCTGTGTGCTTGTCATTTTATGGAACTATGTATACAAAATCTGAACTGAGTAAAAATGGTCTGGACACACCATTGTAGAAGTGGTGGAAATCTGCATTTCCCCATCATCTTCGTCCTTCACACTATCTAGATACTGTACAAATAAATATAAATGTTTGTTATTCTTTGTAACTAGTATTAATTAAATATATTGTTACAGTATAGATAGATGTGCTGTATGGTGGTCTGCGTAAATGGCATTGTGCCACGGAATAAAACTGGATTTGGTAGGTGTGTGACTACACAATGTACCTAATATGTGTCACTCAGTACATAAATGAAGAATGAGTCTTGCCTTTGTGATTTCTGCATAATAAAATGCAATGCAGTTCAATTTTATCACCCATTCAATTCAGTAAAGTCATGCAAAGAGCGTAACAAGCATATGGAAAACACAATAAAATGAAAAGATGAGAATGTCCTTTATAAAGTAACTGTAATGTAATGGAAATGTGTGGTAGGTCCTTATTAGTATAATGTCATGGCAATGAGGGTCATTGTATGGTTAGTTGAGTGATTTGATGGGTAAATGATTGTATAATGTAATGACCCTATGAATCAGGTTAGCTGAGGGCATTGGTGTGGGTGTTGGGCACCGATAATATATAATCTACCGTTTGACAGTTACTTTCTTTGCCTCTGTTTCCTGTGTTTTCCCTCCACTCATTTGTTTTGTTTTCAGTCTGAGCATTGTGGTAATGACTGTCCCAACCCCCAGCCTGCCTGCCACAAGCAGTGTCCACAAGACAGAATGGAACAGAAGAGGAATTCCTATAAATGGATAATGTATCAGCCAGTGTAAATGATGAGGATTATTACAACTACTGGTATTTATAATCACAAGACGGGATGCTGAATGCTTTTATACAGGTCACAGAGCGCTTTGCAATGTGCAGATTGCTCCTAATATGTTAATTAATACTGAAGGGGTATTATCATTTTATGTTATTATAGTGTGTATTATATATTAAGATACTGTATCACACATATTCTATGTTGATGTATTACATCATAAGCACTCATTCACACATTGTGCTGGGAAAATAAAAAATTAAAAAAAATATTGAACTAACATTTGATTTCTATATATTTAAATATTGAATTCCACTGCACTGTCCTTATCCTCCTTATCATGCCTTCTGTTATTTATCAACACAATCTATCTTCTCAAGTATATGTTAATGAATGAGAAAAAAAGTGTGCACTGCGTTCTAGAATTCTTTTATACTCTGTTTTCTATATAGCATACCTCCCAACTGTCCCGATTTTCGCGGGGCAGTCCCGTTTTTTTTAGGACTGTCCCACCCATGGGCCACAGTGTCCCGCGGTGGGTGGGTGGGTGGGGGGCAGTTGGGAGGCTCCAGACACTCGCTGCTCTGCTCAGTCAGTTCAGAGCAGAGCAGCGGTGAATAGACGCTGTGCGTATGGGCATAGTGTCTATTCACTAGAGACAGAGGGACTGGGGGTATGCCAGCAGCTCACAGAGCACTGGCCATGCCCTCATACTAACGAAAAATGGGGGCGTGGCTCGCGATGGCGGCACTCCCATGGAGCCATGCCTCCTTTTCTATAGGCCACGGCCCTTATCAGGCGGCCGCCGCACCAATGTGTCCCTCCTTGACTTCTCTGAATGTTGGGAGGTATGTATATAGTATGTTTCTCTAAGAACCCTGTATAATGATTTGCTGTATTTACATATGTCATTACATTCTCTTGCATTACCTTAATAAAATTACTTCTCAAAAAAATATATTTTTTTAATGTTGCATGTAGAATGCAGTGTGTGAACGACACAATTTATTCTACCATTCATTCTTATTCTTCCTATATTTGTATAATTATTATTATTATCCTTTATTTATATGGCGCCACAAGGGTTCCGCTCTGCAGCATCTATCAAGGTACATATAAAAATGAGCAAAACAAGAAACAGTGACTTAAGGTGGGTACACACTTAAGGATATAGTGAACAATATCGCTAATTTTGCCCCTCCTGAGAAACGTACTTTACTATATCGCCCAGTGTGTATGCTGCCGATGACAAGCGATGTGTGACCCTCTGTCTCGGCCGTGCATGCAGCTTAATTTGGACTCATTCTCCAAAGCTGCATGTTCTGGCCGGCCGCGGCATGTTGTCACTGTGCGATATCATTAGTGATATCGCACAGTGTGTATGCCCACTATCTGTCAGACCGGCCCCGGAGGGGAAACACTAGATTATGTGATCATTAGTGATATTGCCTAGTGTGTACCCACCATAACAGTACAAGACAATGTAGGACAAGTACATGGTGTATAAACATTGCTGCATCAGTGGACAAGACACTGAAATAAGCATCAAGTTGACAGAAACCGACGGTTAGGTGCCATTATAGGGAACAGAATATAGCCTAAGTAAGGGAAGAAAAAGCACATGAGAGGAGAGGGCCCTGCTTGTGAAAGCTTACATTCTAATGAGGAGGGGCAGACAGACAAGGGTGATACAGATGATCATGATCATGGGTCAGAGAGGAATGGGTGAGGGCTTTATAAGTGAGTGTGAGAAGCTTGAATAGGATTCAGAAGGGGAGCCAGTGTAGGGCTTGTAAGAAAGGGGAAGCGGACAATGTACATTTGGACAGGAAGATGAGCTAGACTGTAGCATTGAGGATAGATTGGAAAGGAGAGAAGCAGTTGTCAGAGAGCCCAGATAGGAGATTACAGTAGTCCAATCTGGAGATGACCAGTGAGTGGATATGGGTCTTATTAGCATCCTGGGTGAGAAAAGGTCTGATCCTGGAAATAGTTTGAGATGTAAACAGCAGGATTGTGAGAGGTACTGAATGTGTGGTTTGAAGGAGAGGGAGGCGTCAAGAATGACTCCAAGATAGTGTACTTATGGGCTAGAGGAGATATTTGTGCCATCAATAGATAATGAAACTTTGGGAGTTGAGGACATGCAGGAGGGTGGGAAGATGATCTGCTCAGTCTTAAACATGTTAAGTATAAGAAAGTGCTGGGACATCCAAGAAGAGATAGCAGAGAGATAGTTGGAGATATGAGTGAGGAGAGAGGGGGAGAGGTCAGGGAAGGAAAGGCAGATTTGAGTTTAACAGCATAGAAATGACACTGGAAGTCAAAAGATCTAATAAGCTTACCTAACGAGGATGTATAGAAAGATAAGAGGAGAAGTCCTAGAACAGAACCTTGGGGGACTCCCGTTGTTAGAGGAAGTGTGTGTGTGTGTGTGGGGGGGGGGGGGGGGATCATGGGAGGAGACAGAGAAGGAATGGTCAGAGAGGTCGGAGGATGGCCAGGAGGAGGCTGTATCATGCAGACCAAGGGAGTGCAGGATTTGCAGGAAGAGAGAGTGGTCTACAGCGTCAAAAGCAGCAGAGAGTTCAAAGAGAGTAAGCAGAGAGTAGTGACCCTTAGATTTGGGTGCATGGAGGTTATCGCAGACTTTAGTGAGAGCAGTTTCAGTGGAGTGAAGAGGACGAAAGCCTGTCTGAAGTTGGTTAAGGAGGGAGTTTGTGGAAAGGTAGGCAGTAAGGCAATTGTAGACAATATGATCAAAGACTTTGGAGACAGCAGGGAAGAGAGGGATGGGTCAATAGTTGAAGATAGTGTTAGGATCAAGGGTAGGTTTTTTTAAGAACAGGGGAGACTAGGGCATGCTTGAAGGCAGATGGGACAGTGCATAATAAGAGAGACTGAGGAGGTGGGCAAGATGGGAACAGGCAGAAGGAGAGAGGTAGGACAGAAGATGTCAAAGAGAAGTCAGAGTTGGTAAGCAGGATGGGCAGGGTGGTCCGGGAAAATAGGGGAAAGTTGCTGAGGGTCTGGTGGGATTAGATGTTCTGATGTATGGAGTCAATTTTGGATGTGAAATGGGTGCATAGTCAAGGGCAGAGAGTGAGGAGGAGAGTTGAGGGGTGGTTGGGCATAGGAAGGAGTTGCCAGTGGCAAAGAGATGCCGGGGGTTTGAAGACTGGGAGGAGATGAGGTTCTTTAAATACAACTGTTAAGAGAGGGAAAGGGTAGCACTCTAGGATGAGAGCATAAATTTGAATTGGAGGAAGTCCGCCTTAGAACGTGGTTTCCTCTAGAGATGAGCGCCGGAAATTTTTCGGGTTTTGTGTTTTGGTTTTGGGTTCGGTTCCGCGGCCGTGTTTTGGGTTCGACCGCGTTTTGGCAAAACCTCACCGAATTTTTTTTGTCGGATTCGGGTGTGTTTTGGATTCGGGTGTTTTTTTCAAAAAACCCTAAAAAACAGCTTAAATCATAGAATTTGGGGGTCATTTTGATCCCAAAGTATTATTAACCTCAAAAACCATAATTTACACTCATTTTCAGTCTATTCTGAATACCTCACACCTCACAATATTTTTAGTCCTAAAATTTGCACCGAGGTCGCTGTGTGAGTAAGATAAGCGACCCTAGTGGCCGACACAAACACCGGGCCCATCTAGGAGTGGCACTGCAGTGTCACGCAGGATGTCCCTTCCAAAAAACCCTCCCCAAACAGCACATGACGCAAAGAAAAAAAGAGGCGCAATGAGGTAGCTGACTGTGTGAGTAAGATAAGCGACCCTAGTGGCCGACACAAACACCGGGCCCATCTAGGAGTGGCACTGCAGTGTCACGCAGGATGTCCCTTCCAAAAAACCCTCCCCAAACAGCACATGACGCAAAGAAAAAAAGAGGCGCAATGAGGTAGCTGACTGTGTGAGTAAGATAAGCGACCCTAGTGGCCGACACAAACACCGGGCCCATCTAGGAGTGGCACTGCAGTGTCACGCAGGATGGCCCTTCCAAAAAACCCTCCCCAAACAGCACATGACGCAAAGAAAAAAAGAGGCGCAATGAGGTAGCTGACTGTGTGAGTAAGATAAGCGACCCTAGTGGCCGACACAAACACCGGGCCCATCTAGGAGTGGCACTGCAGTGTCACGCAGGATGGCCCTTCCAAAAAACCCTCCCCAAACAGCACATGACGCAAAGAAAAAAAGAGGCGCAATGAGGTAGCTGACTGTGTGAGTAAGATAAGCGACCCTAGTGGCCGACACAAACACCGGGCCCATCTAGGAGTGGCACTGCAGTGTCACGCAGGATGGCCCTTCCAAAAAACCCTCCCCAAACAGCACATGACGCAAAGAAAAAGAAAAGAAAAAAGAGGTGCAAGATGGAATTGTCCTTGGGCCCTCCCACCCACCCTTATGTTGTATAAACAGAACATGCACACTTTAACCAACCCATCATTTCAGTGACAGGGTCTGCCACACGACTGTGACTGATATGACGGGTTGGTTTGGACCCCCCCCAAAAAAGAAGCAATTAATCTCTCCTTGCACAAACTGGCTCTACAGAGGCAAGATGTCCACCTCATCATCATCCTCCGATATATCACCGTGTACATCCCCCTCCTCACAGATTATCAATTCGTCCCCACTGGAATCCACCATCTCAGCTCCCTGTGTACTTTGTGGAGGCAATTGCTGCTGGTCAATGTCTCCGCGGAGGAATTGATTATAATTCATTTTAATGAACATCATCTTCTCCACATTTTCTGGATGTAACCTCGTACGCCGATTGCTGACAAGGTGAGCGGCGGCACTAAACACTCTTTCGGAGTACACACTTGTGGGAGGGCAACTTAGGTAGAATAAAGCCAGTTTGTGCAAGGGCCTCCAAATTGCCTCTTTTTCCTGCCAGTATAAGTACGGACTGTGTGACGTGCCTACTTGGATGCGGTCACTCATATAATCCTCCACCATTCTTTCAATGTTGAGAGAATCATATGCAGTGACAGTAGACGACATGTCCGTAATCGTTGTCAGGTCCTTCAGTCCGGACCAGATGTCAGCATCAGCAGTCGCTCCAGACTGCCCTGCATCACCGCCAGCGGGTGGGCTCGGAATTCTGAGCCTTTTCCTCGCACCCCCAGTTGCGGGAGAATGTGAAGGAGGAGATGTTGACAGGTCGCGTTCCGCTTGACTTGACAATTTTCTCACCAGCAGGTCTTTCAACCCCAGCAGACTTGTGTCTGCCGGAAAGAGAGATCCAAGGTAGGTTTTAAATCTAGGATCGAGCACGGTGGCCAAAATGTAGTGCTCTGATTTCAACAGATTGACCACCCGTGAATCCTTGTTAAGCGAATTAAGGGCTCCATCCACAAGTCCCACATGCCTAGCGGAATCGCTCCGTGTTAGCTCCTCCTTTAATGTCTCCAGCTTCTTCTGCAAAAGCCTGATGAGGGGAATGACCTGACTCAGGCTGGCAGTGTCTGAACTGACTTCACGTGTGGCAAGTTCAAAGGGCATCAGAACCTTGCACAACGTTGAAATCATTCTCCACTGCACTTGAGACAGGTGCATTCCACCTCCTATATCGTGCTCAATTGTATAGGCTTGAATGGCCTTTTGCTGCTCCTCCAACCTCTGAAGCATATAGAGGGTTGAATTCCACCTCGTTACCACTTCTTGCTTCAGATGATGGCAGGGCAGGTTCAGTAGTTTTTGGTGGTGCTCCAGTCTTCTGTACGTGGTGCCTGTACGCCGAAAGTGTCCCGCAATTCTTCTGGCCACCGACAGCATCTCTTGCACGCCCCTGTCGTTTTTTAAAAAATTCTGCACCACCAAATTCAAGGTATGTGCAAAACATGGGACGTGCTGGAATTTGCCCATATTTAATGCACACACAATATTGCTGGCGTTGTCCGATGCCACAAATCCACAGGAGAGTCCAATTGGGGTAAGCCATTCTGCGATGATCTTCCTCAGTTGCCGTAAGAGGTTTTTAGCTGTGTGCGTATTCTGGAAAGCAGTGATACAAAGCGTAGCCTGCCTAGGAAAGAGTTGGCGTTTGCGAGATGCTGCTACTGGTGCCGCCGCTGCTGTTCTTGCGGCGGGAGTCCATACATCTACCCAGTGGGCTGTCACAGTCATATAGTCCTGACCCTGCCCTGCTCCACTTGTCCACATGTCCGTGGTTAAGTGGACATTGGGTACAACTGCATTTTTTAGGACACTGGTGAGTCTTTTTCTGACGTCCGTGTACATTCTCGGTATCGCCTGCCTACAGAAGTGGAACCTAGATGGTATTTGGTAACGGGGGCACACTGCCTCAATAAATTGTCTAGTTCCCTGTGAACTAACGGCGGATACCGGACGCACGTCTAACACCAACATAGTTGTCAAGGCCTCAGTTATCCGCTTTGCAGCAGGATGACTGCTGTGATATTTCATCTTCCTCGCAAAGGACTGTTGGACAGTCAATTGCTTACTGGAAGTAGTACAAGTGGGCTTACGACTTCCCCTCTGGGATGACCATCGACTCCCAGCAGCAACAACAGCAGCGCCAGCAGCAGTAGGCGTTACACGCAAGGATGCATCGGAGGAATCCCAGGCAGGAGAGGACTCGTCAGAATTGCCAGTGACATGGCCTGCAGGACTATTGGCATTCATGGGGAAGGAGGAAATTGACACTGAGGGAGTTGGTGGGGTGGTTTGCGTGAGCTTGGTTACAAGAGGAAGAGATTTACTGGTCAGTGGACTGCTTCCGCTGTCGCCCAAAGTTTTTGAACTTGTCACTGACTTATTATGAATGCGCTGCAGGTGACGTATAAGGGAGGATGTTCCGAGGTGGTTAACGTCCTTACCCCTACTTATTACAGCTTGACAAAGGGAACACACGGCTTGACAAATGTTGTCCGCATTTCTGGTGAAATACTTCCACACCGAAGAGCTGATTTTTTTGGTATTTTCACCAGGCATGTCAACGGCCATATTCCTCCCACGGACAACAGGTGTCTCCCCGGGTGCCTGACTTAAACAAACCACCTCACCATCAGAATCCTCCTGGTCAATTTCCTCCCCAGCGCCAGCAACACCCATATCCTCCTCATCCTGGTGTACTTCAACACTGACATCTTCAATCTGACTATCAGGAACTGGACTGCGGGTGCTCCTTCCAGCACTTGCAGGGGGCGTGCAAATGGTGGAAGGCGCATGCTCTTCACGTCCAGTGTTGGGAAGGTCAGGCATCGCAACCGACACAATTGGACTCTCCTTGTGGATTTGGGATTTCGAAGAACGCACAGTTCTTTGCGGTGCTTTTGCCAGCTTGAGTCTTTTCAGTTTTCTAGCGAGAGGCTGAGTGCTTCCATCCTCATGTGAAGCTGAACCACTAGCCATGAACATAGGCCAGGGCCTCAGCCGTTCCTTGCCACTCCGTGTGGTAAATGGCATATTGGCAAGTTTACGCTTCTCCTCCGACAATTTTATTTTAGGTTTTGGAGTCCTTTTTTTACTGATATTTGGTGTTTTGGATTTGACATGCTCTGTACTATGACATTGGGCATCGGCCTTGGCAGACGACGTTGCTGGCATTTCATCGTCTCGGCCATGACTAGTGGCAGCAGCTTCAGCACGAGGTGGAAGTGGATCTTGATCTTTCCCTAATTTTGGAACCTCAACATTTTTGTTCTCCATATTTTAATAGGCACAACTAAAAGGCACCTCAGGTAAACAATGGAGATGGATGGATACTAGTATACAATTATGGACGGACTGCCGAGTGCCGACACAGAGGTAGCTACAGCCGTGGACTATTGTACTGTACTGTGTCTGCTGCTAATATAGACTGGATGATAATGAGATGTAGTATGTATGTATAAAGAAGAAAGAAAAAAAAACCACGGGTAGGTGGTATACAATTATGGATGGACTGCCGAGTGCCGACACAGAGGTAGCTACAGCCGTGGACTACCGTACTGTGTCTGCTGCTAATATAGACTGGTTGATAATGAGATGTAGTATGTATAAAGAAGAAAGAAAAAAAAAACCACGGGTAGGTGGTATACAATTATGGACGGACTGCCGAGTGCCGACACAGAGGTAGCTACAGCCGTGGACTACCGTACTGTGTCTGCTGCTAATATAGACTGGTTGATAATGAGATGTAGTATGTATAAAGAAGAAAGAAAAAAAAAACCACGGGTAGGTGGTATACAATTATGGACGGACTGCCGAGTGCCGACACAGAGGTAGCTACAGCCGTGGACTACCGTACTGTACTGTGTCTGCTGCTAATATAGACTGGTTGATAAAGAGATGTAGTATGTATGTATAAAGAAGAAAGAAAAAAAAACCACGGGTAGGTGGTATACAATTATGGATGGACTGCCGAGTGCCGACACAGAGGTAGCTACAGCCGTGGACTACTGTACTGTGTCTGCTGCTAATATAGACTGGTTGATAAAGAGATGTAGTATGTATGTATAAAGAAGAAAGAAAAAAAAACCACGGGTAGGTGGTATACAATTATGGACGGACTGCCGAGTGCCGACACAGAGGTAGCTACAGCCGTGGACTACCGTACTGTACTGTGTCTGCTGCTAATATAGACTGGTTGATAAAGAGATGTAGTATGTATGTATAAAGAAGAAAGAAAAAAAAACCACGGGTAGGTGGTATACAATTATGGATGGACTGCCGAGTGCCGACACAGAGGTAGCTACAGCCGTGGACTACTGTACTGTGTCTGCTGCTAATATAGACTGGTTGATAAAGAGATGTAGTATGTATGTATAAAGAAGAAAGAAAAAAAACCACGGGTAGGTGGTATACAATTATGGACGGACTGCCGAGTGCCGACACAGAGGTAGCTACAGCCGTGGACTACCGTACTGTACTGTGTCTGCTGCTAATATAGACTGGTTGATAAAGAGATGTAGTATGTATGTATAAAGAAGAAAGAAAAAAAAACCACGGGTAGGTGGTATACAATTATGGATGGACTGCCGAGTGCCGACACAGAGGTAGCTACAGCCGTGGACTACTGTACTGTGTCTGCTGCTAATATAGACTGGTTGATAAAGAGATGTAGTATGTATGTATAAAGAAGAAAGAAAAAAAAACCACGGGTAGGTGGTATACAATTATGGATGGACTGCCGAGTGCCGACACAGAGGTAGCTACAGCCGTGAACTACCGTACTGTGTCTGCTGCGACTGGATGATAAATAATGATATAAAAAATATATATATATCACTACTGCAGCCGGACAGGTATATATTATATAATGACGGACCTGCTGGACACTGTCTGTCAGCAGAATGAGTTTTTTATAGAATAAAAAAAAAAACCACCACACAAGTCACACGACGAGTGTTTAACTTTTTCAGGCAATCACAATATAGTATACTACTAACTATACTGGTGGTCAGTGTGGTCAGGTCACTGGTCAGTCACACTGGCAGTGGCACTCCTGCAGCAAAAGTGTGCACTGTTTAATTTTAATAATATGTACTCCTGGCTCCTGCTATAACCTATAACTGGCACTGCTCCCCAGTCTCCCCCACAATTATAAGCTGTGTGAGCACAGTCAGATATATACATAGATGATGCAGCACACTGGGCTGAGCAGTGCACACAGATATGGTATGTGACTGAGTCACTGTGTATCGTTTTTTTCAGGCAGAGAACGGATTATATTAAATAAAACTGCACTGTCTGGTGGTCACTGTGGTCAGTCACTACTAAACTCTGCACTCTCTACAGTACTCCTAAGCTCCAGTAAATCAAGTGTCTCTGTCTCAAATCAATCTCACTCTCTCTCTTCTAATCTAAATGGAGAGGACGCCAGCCACGTCCTCTCCCTATCAATCTCAATGCACGTGTGAAAATGGCGGCGACGCGCGGCTCCTTATATAGAATCCGAGTCTCGCGAGAATCCGACAGCGTCATGATGACGTTCGGGCGCGCTCGGGTTAACCGAGCAAGGCGGGAAGATCCGAGTCGCTCGGACCCGTGAAAAAAAACATGAAGTTCGGGCGGGTTCGGATTCCGAGGAACCGAACCCGCTCATCTCTAGTTTCCTCCACTATCGTTTAGCAGTTTGTGAACATTTTTACAGATATATGGTGAATTTGGAATGTCAGCGTTGAGGTGTTAATCTGCGAGGGTGAATAGTGGTCGCTGGATCAACAAAGTCAAAAGTAAAGGTAAGGGAGGCTTTTATAGGGAAGTGGCTTGTTCAGGCAGGAGAGAGAGAAAGTAGGAGAGAGAAGTGAGTTGAACAGGGAGGTTAAGAAAACAGTTGATAGCCTCAATGAGATTATAAGATTGCAGAAATTGAGTTTTAAGGTAGAGTGTATTAGAAATTACAGGATGTGAGGGTAGGCAAATAAGCAATATTAATTCAGACAGGACTTTCAAATATATAAATGCAAAATGAAAACTGTACAACTGTGCAAGCAAATGTTTGTGAAAAACTGAAAGTATAAATACAAGTAGTTGCAGGTGAAGTGGTAAGGTATTGCAGCGTCCAAAACACAGAGTTTAATGCTGAGTATTCAGGTTATAAAGAAAGGAGTTATTTTATGTGAAGAGTAAGAGTACTCCAATTTGTTTGAAAGCTGTCCTCCAGTATTCCAGATTATGGATAGAATGTTCTCATTTTGTTTTCCTTCGGTTTAATGTCGATGTAACGTCGAAATTATGATTAAAATGTTAACTGCACTTTTTAAAATGTACCTTTTATATATGCACCTTTAGCGCACACATATTCCGCAGCTCTTTACAGAGAGAATATTTGGCCATTCACACCAGTGGAGTTTACAGTCTATATTCCCTACCACATGTACACGCACACTCATTCGTGCCTGAGTTTATGTTTATTGGGAGTCAGTTAACCTACCAGTATATTTTTGAACTGAAACCTAGAGGAAACCCACACAAGCACAGGGAGAATATACAAACTGCACACCATTAGGGCCTTGGTGGGAATCCAACCCATGACCTCCGTGCTGTGAGACAGCAATGCTAACCATTACATCGTGTGTGCTGCCCACTTATTATAGATGTACAGTATGGCCCTCATTCCGAGTTGTTCGCTCGCAAGGCGATTATAGCAGAGTTACACACGCTAAGCCGCCGCCTACTGGGAGTGAATCTAAACATCTTAAATGTGCGACCGATGTATTCGCAATATTGCGATCAAAACCGAGTTAGCAGTTTCTGAGTAACTCCAGACTTACTCTGCCTGTGCGATCAATTCAGTGCTTTTCGGTCCCGGCTGACGTCATAAACACACCCAGCGTTCGCCCAAGCACTCCCACCGTTTCTCCAGACACGCCTGCGTTTTTCCCGGAAACGGTAGCGTTTCCAGCCACACGCCCCTAAAACGCCGTACATCCGCCCAGTAACACCCATTTCCTGTCAATCACAATGCGTTCTCCGGAGCGACGAAAAAGCCGTGAGTAAAATTACTTTCTTCTTAGTAAAGTTACTTGACGCATGCGCAGTGCGAACATTACGCATGCGCACTAAGAGAATTCTCACTGCGATGCGATGAAAAATACCGAGCGAACAACTCGGAATGAGGGCCTATGTTCATATATATTAATGTGTGAAAAGCATAAGAGCAGTTAAGCGTGAAAGAGCCTTTAGAGCGCCATTATTTCCTTTAGAGCCTTTAGAGCCTTTAGAGCGCCAAATCTCCCTTCTAACTTTGATTCACTTTTTTGCTGCAGCTTCTATGATTAAAAGTTGAATGTTCAGAAAGAGATGATGAGATTAGCGACTAACGTCATCAATTAGTTGAATCATTTGAAAATAATGTGAAATTCTGCAGAAAGAGACAATGGGCTTAGTGACAAATATGCCATGTATACAAATTAGTTTAATCATTAGAAAACAAGATTGTCGGAGCCAAAAGAAATTTAGCACACCATTGAGTACCAGGCATTAGTCATAAGCCTGCACAATAGTAATTATAACTTAAGGCAGAATTAAAACAAAAAATGCTATACACGCCAGAAAGTCTCTCACAGAGGAAACACCCACAGTCACATCTATTTTTGTTTAGAGGCAGCTCTGCAAAATGAGCAAATTACTAGTGAATAACTCCAAAAATATTGCTGTTCCAAATTTCATACTGGACGCTTTCTATCTTGTGCCAAGTAGTGCAATGCTGTTCAACAGCGTATATATGTATTTTAGAAATATATTTAAATATATTTATATTCTGTAATACTATAGAATAAAAGCAAAAATACTTTAAACAGAATCCTACATCAGATTAACACTTTTTTTTTCTTCCTAATAGAAGGCAAAGCCCTATGGGGGTCATTCCGAGTTGATCGCACGCTGCCGATTTTCGCAGCACAGCGATCAGGTTACTACTGCGCATGCGTATGCATCGCAATGCGCACGTGCGTCGTACGGGTACAAACAGCATCATTGCTGGGCAATGCTTCTTGCGACAAATCCATTCGCAGGTTTGATCGCAAGGAGATTGACAGAAAGAAGGCGTTTATGGGTGTCAACTGACCGTTTTCTGGGAGTGGTAGGGAAAATGCAGGCGTGTCCAGGCATTTGCAGGGCGGGCATCTGACGTCAATTCCGGGACTGGACAGGCTGAAGTGATCGCAAGGGCTGAGTAAGTTCAGACCTACTCTAAAACTGCAAAAAAAACTTTTTCGCCCCGCTCGGCTGCACATGCGATCGCACACTTGCAAAGTGAAAATACACTCCCCCGTGGGCGGCGACTATGCGTTTGCATGGCTGCAAAAAGTAGCTAGCGAGCGATCAACTCGGAATGAGGGCCTATACACTTTGCAGAAGGTGAGGCAGCCATCTTGGTATCGCTCAGTGTCTGTCATATGTAATCGTTCACATCTGTCGCTGCTCTAATGCAGTTTACGGTCTTATTTCTCATACGTCCTAGAGGATGCTGGGGTCCACTTCATGACCATGGGGTATAGACGGTTCCGCAGGAGCCATGGGCACTCTTAAGACTTTTCAATGGGTGTAAACTGGCTCCTCCCTCTATGCCCCTCCTCCAGACCTCAGTTTTAGAAAAGTGCCCAGGGAGACTGGATGCACTCTAGGGGAGCTCTACCGGGCTTCTCTGAAAAGACTTATGTTAGGTTTTTTGTTTTCAGGCAGAACTGCTGGCAACAGTCTCCCTGCTTCGTGGGACTGAGGGGGCAGAAGTAGGAACCAACTTCCTGAAGAGTTTCATGGCTCTGCTTCTGGCTGACAGGACACAATTAGCTCCTAAAGGGTACTGAATGCTAGCCGTGCCTAGATGCTCACTCCCACAGCCCGCTGTCACCCCCCTCACAGAGCCAGAAGTCAGAAGACAGGTGAGTAAAAGAAAAGTGATGGCTGAGGTACAGCGTGGCTGGCGGGAGCACAGTGCGCCATTGCTGCCCACACACAGGCACTGCAGGCTGCTGGGCGCTGGGGGGGGGGGCGCCCTGGGCAGCAAAAACACCTCTATAAACTGACAAAAAGGGGGCATAAGATGCCCAGGCACAGCCCTACCCCCGCCAGTATAAATATTATGAAAAGTTTCTGAGGTAAATAGGGCGGAGCTTCTTCCTCAGGCAGCCAGCAAACTGCTCAGTGCCATTTTCTCTCTCCTCAGGCTGCAGAGACATCGCTGGTCCTCCTTCACTTCTAACTACAAGTATCAGGGTGCAAAACGGGGGGGCACAAGTGAATTTGGTGCTTTACAAGTGTGTTTTTCTGTGTAAAAAGCGCTGCATGTCAGTGGGCATTCTGTGTTCACAGGCATTAGATACTGGGGCTGAGGTTGTGAACTGGCTGCTCCTAAACTGTGTCCCTCTGACAGATTTTACTGTGGGTCTGTCCCCTATAAGTCCCAGTGTGTCTGTGTGTGTGTATTACACGTGTGTAAGACATGTCAGAGGCACAGAGTTCCTCCCCGGAGGAAACCATTTTAGGGACACAGAAGTGTAATGTGGTGGCGCTGCCGGCACACCAAGAGCCTGCATGGGTGAAAGAAACACGTGATAGTATGCATCATATCAATAGGAGATTAGATAAGTCTGAATCTCATGCTGAGTGCTGGAGAAAATGTGTGGAGGATGTGATTTTTCAGCGCTCTGTTCATCCATCCGCAGGCGACCCCTCTGGGTCACATAAGAGACCATTTGCGAATATTGTGAATACTGATACCGACACGGACACTGATTCTTGTGTCGACGATAGTGACTCCAGAGAAATAGATCATAAATTGGCAAAAAATATACAATATATGATTGTGGCTATAAGGGAAGTTTTGGAAGTCACGGAAGCCACTCCTGTACCTCAGGAGAAGGCTTATTTCTATAAAGAAAAGAAATCTAAGGTCACTTTACCTCCTTCCCACGAGCTTAATACACTCTTTGAAGGGATGTGGGCGAATCCCGAAAAGAAATTCTGTATTCCCAAGAGAATTCAGATAGCTCATCCTTTCCCGGTGGAGGCTGGAAAAAATGGGAGTCACCCCCTGTCTTAGACAGTGCATTGTCCAGGTTGACAAAGAAGGTAATTCTCCCTGCACCTGGCACAGCTTCACTAAAAGAGCCGGCAAACCGAAAGATGGAAATTACATTGAAATCCATTTATGTTGTCAATGGTACGCTGCTCAGGCCCACAATTGCTTGCGTGTGGGTGAGTCGCGCTATTGAAAAATGGTCAGAAAGCGTGTCATCAGAAATGAACATGATTGATAAAGATGAGATACTCCTTAAGTTAGGGAATATCAAAGATGCTGCCGCACATATGCTAGAAGCGATGAAAGATATTGGACTCTTGAGTTCACAAGCCGCTACCATGGCAGTATCGGCTCAGCGGGCGTTGTGGATTCGCCAGTGGAACGCGGACGCAGATTCCAAAATAAATATGGAGGCTCTCCCATATAAAGGTGAGACCTTATTTGGCGATGGACTGGATGCGTTAGTCTCGGCGGCTACCGCAGGTAAGTCGACATTTTTGCCCTCTGTGCCTGCACTGGCAAAAAAGACATATCACCCGCACATGCAGTCCTGTCGGCCCAATAAATACAAAAAAGCGAGAGGTTCCCCCTTCTTTGCGGGTAGGGGAAGGGGAAAGGGAAAGAAGTCCACAGCAGCTTCAGGTTCCCAGGAGCAGAAGTCTACCCCTACTTCTGCCAAATCTTCAGCATGACGCTGGGGCTCCTTTGCGGGAGGCCGCTTGGGTGGGGGCACGTCTCAAACTGTTCAGCCAAGGTTGGATTCTGTCTGACCTGGATCCCTGAGTGTTGCAAATAGTGTCCCAGGGATACAAGCTGGAGTTTCAAGACGTTCCCCCATGCCGATTTTTCAAATCGACCTTGCCAGCTTCTCTTCCAGAAAGGGAAGCAGTAACAGCGGCAATCCAAAAATTATGTCAGGATCAGGTCATAGTCCTGGTACCTTTGTCACAACAAGGGTAGGGGTTTTATTCAAGCCTTTTTGTAGTTCCGAAGCCAGGCGGCTCGGTCAGACCGATCCTAAACCTGAAAAATCTGGATCTTTGCTTGAAACGATTCAAGTTCAAAATGGAATCACTGAGGGCAGTGATTTCCAGTCTGGAGGAGGGGGATTACATGGTGTCTGTAGACATAAAAGATGCTTACCTGCATGTTCCCATTTATCCTCCTCACCAGGCTTAACTGAGATTTGCGGTTCAGGATTGCCATTACCAATTCCAGACGTTACCTATCGGTCTCTCCACGGCGCCGAGGGTATTCACCAAGGTGATGGCAGAGATGATGGTTCTCCTGCGTCAAAAAGGAGTCAATATAATTCCTTATCTAGACGGATCTCCTGATAAAGGCGAGATCCAGGGAGCAGTTGTTACAAACCATCACACTCTCCCTGTCAATACTTCAACAACACGGTTGGATCATAAATTATCCAAAGTCACAGTTTGAACCGACGACAAGATTGTCTTTTCTCGGGATGATTCTGGACACAGAAGTTCAGAGAGTAATTCTTCCGGTGGAAAAGGCTCTGGAAATCCAGAAAATGGTAAAACAGATATTGAAACCATTGAGTGTGTCTATCCGTTAGTGCATTCGGTTGTTGGGGAAGATGGTGGCGGCCTACAAGGCCATATAGTTTGGCAGGTTTTATGCCAGGGTATGCTAGTGGGACCTGTTGGACAAGTGGTCGGGATCCCACCTACACATGCACCGGAAGATAATCCTGTCGTCAAAAGCCAGGATTTCGCTCCTGTGGTGGCTACACAGTTCTCACCTACTAGAGGGACGCAGGTTTGGGATTCAGGACTGGGTCCTGGTAACCACGGATGCAAGTCTCCGAGCCTGGGGAGCTGTCACTCAGGGGGAAAGCTTCCAAGGAAAATGGTCAAGTCAGGAAGCCTGCCTTTACATAAATGTACTGGAATTGAGAGCCATTTACAACGGCCTTCAACAAGCGTTACATCTTCTTCAAGATCATTCCGTGCAGATCCAGTCGGACAATATAACAGCAGTCGCATACATAAACCGGCAGGGTGGAACGAAAAGCAGAGCGGCAATGGCAGAGATGACGAAAATCCTCCTCTGGGCAGAAAGACATGTAAAGGCTCTGTCAGCAATTTTCATTCTGGGAGTAGACAACTGGGAAGTAGACTTCCTCACCAGACACGATCTCCATCCAGGAGAGTGGGGCCTCTACCAAGAAGTCTTCGCAGAGGTGACAAGTCTTTGGGGAGTTCCTCAAGTAGACATGATGGCATCTCGTCTCAACAAGAAGCTTCAGAAATATTGTTCCAGGTCGAGAGACCCTCAAGCAACAGCAGTGGATGCGCTAGTGGCCCAGTGGGTGTTCCAGTCGGTGTATGTCTTCCCTCCACTTCCGTTGATCCCAAAGGTGCTCAGGATCATAAGGAGAACAAGAGTTCGAGCAATCTTCATTGCCCCAGACTGACTAAGGAGGGCTTGGTACCCAGATCTTCAGGAGTTGTTCATAGAAGATCCTCGGCCTCTTCCTCTTCGCGAGGACCGGCTGCAGCAGGGTCCGTGCGTGTATCAAGACTACCTTTGACGGCATGGCTGTTGGGCGCCAGATCCTTGCCCGTAAGGGTATTCCAAAGGAAGTCATCCCCACCCTTATTCAGGCCAGAAAAGGAGTAACATCGAAACATTACCACCGTATTTGGAGGAAATATGTGTCTTGGTGTGAATCCAAGCAAGAAAGCTCCTACGGAAGAGTTTCAGTTGGGACGTTTTCTCCATTTTCTGCAGGCTGGTGTGGAGGCGGCCTCCGATTGGGGTCAATCAAGGTCCAGATTTCGGCCTTGTCAGTGTTCTTCCAAAAACAATTGGCCTCTCTTCCAGAGGTTCAGACCTTTGTGAAAGGGGTTTTGCACATCCAGCCTCCATTTGTGCCTCCAGTGGCACCATGGGACCTTAATGTGGTGTTGCTGTTTCTTCAATCGGATTGGTTTGAGCCTCTACAAGAGATAGAGTTGAAGTTTCTCACTTGGAAATTGGTGATGCTTCTGGCATTGGCATCTGCACGGCGGGTGTCTGAGTTGGGGGCCTTGTCTCACAAGAGCCCTTACCTGATCTTCCATGAAGATAGGGCAGAGTTGAGAACTCGTCACATTTTCTTCCAAAGGTGGTTTCATCTTTCCACATAAACCAACCTATTGTGGTGCCAGTAGTTACTAACATGTTCGCTGAGTCAAAGTCTCTAGATGTGGTTAGAGCTTTGAAGATTTATGTTGCTAGAACAGCTCGAATACGGAAAACAGAGTCTTTGTTTGTCCTGTATGCTCCCAACAAGATTAGGTGTCCTGCTTCCAAGCAGACTATTGCGCGTTGGATCAGAAGTATGATTCAGCACGCTCATACTACGGCTGGATTGCCGTTACCGATGTCGGTGAAGGCCCATTCCACTAGGAAGGTGGGCTCATCCTGGGCGGCTGCCCGGGGGGTCTTGGCATTGCAACTTTGCCGAGCAGCTACTTGGTCGGGGTCAAACACATTTGCTAAATTTTACAAGTTTGACACCTTGGCCGATGAAGACCTCAAGTTCGGTCAATCGGTGCTGCAGGGTCATCCGCACTCTCCCGCCGATACTGGAGCTTTGGTATAAACCCCATGGTCATGAAGTGGACCCCAGCATCCTCTAGGGCGTATGAGAAAACAGGATTTTGATACCTACCGGTAAATCCTTTTCTCCTAGTCCGTAGAGGATGCTGGGCGCCCGTCCCAGTGCGTACTTTACCTGCAGTTTTTTTTTTTTAGTTACACATGTTGTGTTTTATTAGTTTCAGCATGTTTGCTGTAATTGGTTCATGCCTGTTGGGGTGTGTTATGTTGAATGCCATGTTGTGCGGCATGGTTGAGGTGTGAGCTGGTATGTATCTCACCATTAGTATTAAAGCAAATCCTTTCCTCGAAAATGTCCGTCTCCCTGGGCACAGTTCCTATAACTGAGGTCTGGATGAGGGGCATAGAGGGAGGAGCCAGTTCACACCCATTGAAAAGTCTTAAGAGTGCCCATGGCTCCTGCGGAACCGTCTATACCCCATGGTCATGAAGTGGACCCCAGCATCCTCTACGGACTAGGAGAAAAGGATTTACCGGTAGGTATCAAAATCCTGTTTTCTCTAACATGCACAGGACTCATACACATTTTTGGACTGTAGGAGGAAACTGGAGAACTTGGAGGAAACCCCCAGAAACACAGGAAAAACATGCAAACTCCAAATAGATAAGACCCTGGAATCAAATCCAAGTTTTTAGCAATAGCTAAAAACTGTCCCATTGTGCTGATTTGTACTGATTTGCAAATGGCACTAGCAGGGCCGGTGCAAGGTTTCCCGGGACCCTAGGCAAAACTTCTGCCTACTGCCCCTTCCCCCTACCCGCCCTTCAGGTGAAAGGCATGCTGCTGCTCTCCCCCACCCCCAGTCTGTTGCATGGCTGCTCTCTTTCCCCATCTCCCCAGTCTGCATGGGTGCCTGCTGCTCTCACCACCCCCCTCCCCTCACTCTGTTAAATGTCTGCTATTCTATTCCCCCCACCATCTGTGTGCATGTTGGTGCTCATCCCCCCAGACTGTGTGCATGCCTGCTGCTCATCTCTGCCCCCCCCCCCCTTCCCCTTACTCTCCCCCTCTTTCCTTATCAAATGCAGAGAGTGCACTGTGCAGCCACCTTACCTGCAGGCTGCGATGCAGAGTTGGGACTGAGTAAACTGTGAAAGAACCTGGAATGAAGAGCAGCGCCGCATGTCACCCCTGGCCAAGACTCCAGGAGCTGTCAAAGTTACTGCCTGTGGCTGGAGGCTGCAATACGGGAGCTTGGCAGTCGCTGCTACTGTAAGATATGAGTGCCGGGGGTGTTGCAGCACCTGTGGGAGGTAGGACCATGCTACATTTTTTTCAGGCATCTGCAGCAGGCCGCCCCCTCAGGTTGCGGCGCCCCTAGGCATCTGCCTAAAGCTGCCTAGTGGAAGCTCCGGCCCTGGGCACTAGCAAAAAATATTAACTAATACTTCGCCCTTCCCCCTATCCCATACTAAGGACTCCCATAATTTGCCATAACCCAAGTCAGTCTGTGCTATGCTACAGCAAATTACAGTACACAGAGCAATGAATGGAACAGTTCACATGCAAACTACGCTGTGTTACTTGGTAACATAGGGGCTGATTGGACATAGCTATGATTCTGTACTTGTATTACAATTTAAAACTGCTCTACTTTATCCTCCCCATCCCAGTTATTTTTCATATTGTGACAAAAGGTGCACTGCATTCCTGGCAGGGGTAACTTACAGCTGGATTCTGAGTTGGGAATAAAGTAAAAAGGAGCATGTAACTGTGCACCTTGGTAAAACCATTTAGCACTTCAGGTTGGGCAGAGGTAAAATGTACAGAGAGATTCAGATTTGAGAGGAGCTTGTCCAAACTGAAATCTAAATTGCAGTGTAAAATAAAGCTTTGTGACATCAAAAAAATGTGTCTTTGCCCCCCTTGCATGGCAACATGGTTTGTCCAGGTGCAGTTACTTGCTCTTGCTTGTATTATTCCCAACTCAGAATCAGGTCCATAGATAATATTTTTAGGGTACAGCGTTGTTACAATACTTTAGTGTTGTTTTGAGAAAAATTAATAAAGTGGCAAATATGTGCAAATAAAGAAATATATAAGCAGTCAGTGTACTAGACCTTTGAAAATACACTATGTAGACAAAAGTGATTGGACACTGACAGCAAATAGAGCAACAAAATTTTATTGACATCAGTACATTGTAGGTCCACTACGTGCAGTGATTACTGCAGACATCCTTCTTGGCAAACTGTCCACAAGTTCCTGGACAACAGCAGGTGGTATGTTTAGCCATCCGCCTTAAGTACAGTGACCAACTGTGACAGTGAAGAAGGTTGAGTCGGTCTAGAACGCACCCGTTGCTCCAATTCATCCCAAAGATTCTCAGTGGGGTTATCATCTGGACTCTAAGCTGGCCGGTACATCCGGGTTACCACATTTTTGGACCAATCACTTTTGTCTACATAGTGTATGTGGACATCCATAGCACCACTATCATCTAGGATTCCCTAGAAACCGCCACACTGAAGTCTAAAATCCTTTAAAAATTATACAGCAGCAGGTAGCTGAAATAACATCAAGATCACACAGATATGAGAGGGTCATATAGCAACCACTTACTGATGATAGGTTAGTATGTTTCTGTGAAGTATACAAAGCACTTCATTTCCCTATACATACAATTGCACACACCTGCTCATTCTGCATGTTTTAAGCTACCTGTGGTACTTCAATTGCCGAGGGGTCTAGTTGGAGTCTCAAATGAAGGGTAACTTAATGTTTCAGAATAACAAATTATCCATTGTTTTTGCTTAGAATGTAAATTAAAAACACAAAAAAATAGTAACTTCTCTAGAAACACACAACAGATATAGCAACTTACATGTTTATTGAGATTATCACTAGATAATACATTGTTTGTACCTTTTTGAATCCAAAAGATAATATAACAATGTATTTATTTATTTCTTTATTAACAGTTTCTTATATAGTACAGCAAATTCCTTTGCGCTTTATAATTGGAAACAGTGATAACATAAAACAAAACAATTCGAAACAACAGTGAAAAAACTAGACTGGGTAATAACAGACCGACATAGAGGTAGGAATGTCCTGATCACAAGCTTACAATCTATAGGGAGGTAGGCATTGATACACAAGGATGGGTGTTATCTATTGCATAAAGTTCCATCAAATTGCAAAGGTACTTGGTGGACAGTATGATATGGTGACACAGCAATGTTGGCCTGGGGTCAGGAGGATGGGAAAGTGAAAAACTAGAAAATATGTGAGGGTATGAGTGGCCTCTATAGTGGGGATGTAATTGGATAGGTACATTTTTAAAGATTATTTAGGCGGTTCCAGAATTTGATAAGCTTGCCGGAAGAGGTGAGTTTTCAGGGAACACTTGAGGGTTTAAAGACTAGAGGAGAGTCTTATTGTGCATGGGAGGGCATTCCATAGAGTGGGTGTATCCCAAAGAAAGTCCTGCAATCATGAATGGGAGTGAATAATGAGTGTGAATTAGAGATGTAGATCTTGTGAAGAGCGAAGAGGTCAGGTTGGGAGATATTTTGAGATAAGCGAACAAATGTACTTTGCTGTAGTTTGGTTAATGGCCTTGTGTTTGAGTAAAAGTATTTTATTTTGAATATGGTAGAATACAGGTAACTAATGGGGGACTGACAGAGTGGATCCGAAGACGATGAATGGCTAACATGGAAGATTAGCCTCGCAGCAGCATTCGGAATGAATTGCAGTAGTGAGAGTCTCTTTCTAGTAAGAACAGTAAAAAGACTATTGCAATAATCAATGCAGGAGAAAATGAGAGCATGGATTAGAGTTTTTGCAGTTTCTTGTGTAAGGTACAATATGGTCGTATTTTGGATATGTTTTTTAGATGCATGTAGCAAGATTTAGAGACAGATTTAATGTGGGACAGTTCAGAGTCGAGGATGACACCGAGGCAGCAAGCTTGTGTAGTAGGATCGAGTTTTCAACAGTGATAGAGATATCAGGTTGGCAACTACTATTGGTTGGAGGAAATGTAATTAATTCTATTTTGACAATATAAGGTTTGAGGTGATGAAATGACATCCAAGATGAAACAGCAGAAAGGCATTCAGTGACATTGCCCAATACA
The DNA here is from genome assembly GCF_028390025.1 of Pseudophryne corroboree. Classification (NCBI taxonomy): domain Eukaryota; kingdom Metazoa; phylum Chordata; class Amphibia; order Anura; family Myobatrachidae; genus Pseudophryne; species Pseudophryne corroboree. The sequence continues at coordinate 331,627,020 of NC_086447.1, read as the reverse complement.
GATAGTGACATATCTGGTAGGATAGGTAGATTTGAGTATCATCCACGTACAGATAATACTGAAATCTAAAAGAGTTGATTAGTTTGCCAAGAGATGTGGTATAGATTGAGAAAAGCAGAGGTCCTAAGACGGAGCCTTGCGGTAATTGAATTGAAAGAGGTAGTGAGGAGGAGGTGTATTCAGAGAATGTAAATAAAGTTACAAGCAGGACCGCCACTTAAACCAAAGTTACCCAGTAGTGATCGATTACAATAAAGACATTTGGGTTTCTAGGGGCAAGGGGCTTACCAGCGCAAGCCACTCTGCCGGCATCCTGGTCGCCGGGATGCCAGCATCGGTATAATGACGCCCGGCATCCCAGCCATCGGTGACTCATACCGATCCTATTTTACAGTGTTCAATTGAGCTAATGGTGCAAGCAATTGGCAACCTTACTTGGCTTGGGTGTAAATCAATAGATCTACATGAAAAAGACAGTTAATAGGTCGACGTGCAAACGGTTGACATGGTCAAAACATTGACAGGTAAAAAGTAGACAGTGCTTAAAGTCAACCAATTCAAAAGGTTGACAAGTTCAAAAGGTCAACATGACAATGGTTGACACACTTATGGTCGACACAAGGTGGGGTTTTTTTTTTACTTTTTCATCCTGTATCATCCACATGGACTATGATCGAGAATAGTAACCTGTGCCAAGCTCAGTGGTAGCGTAACAAGGCACCTTACCAGAAGTGTTACATGCAAAGCAGTATACTAATTGGGGTGTTAACCTTTGTTTTATCAACCATTTCCATGTTTACCTTTGACCCGGTCGACATTTTGCATGTCGACCTATTTGCTGTCTTTTTCATGTAGATCTGTTAGTTTACACCCAAGCCAGGTGAGGTTGCCAATTGCTTGCACCATTAGCTTGATTTAACACTGTAAAATGGGATCAGTATGAGTTACCGATGGCTGGGATGCCAGGCGTCATTATACCGATGCTGGCATCCCGGCCACCAGGATGCCGGCAGAGTGGCTTGCGCTGGTAAGCCCCTTGCGGGCACGGTGGCTCGCTATACTCGCCAATTCTCCCTCTGTGGGTGTCGTGGACACCCATAGAGGGAGAAAAGCCTGTGGCGCCGGAATTCTGGTGCCGGCTTTGTACCACTGTGTGGGATCCCGGTGCCGGCATTGTGATCACCGGCATCTCGTGCAGCGGTATGTTAACCGCATACCTGTAAAATACCTCATATTCCCCTATTTTAGAGAAACACTGAGACCTAACAAACCAAAATGACAGTTCAAAAACCATTATTAAATTATTATTATTACTATAATACAGCACCAGCATATTCTGTTGCACTTTACAATTTGAAACAAACAGTAATAAAACAAGACTGGGTAATAACAGACATAGAAGTAAGAGGGCCTTGCTTGCAATTTTAGAGGTTCTTGGTGGGCTGAATAACACACAGTAGTACTGGATCATGGTCAGGACTCAATTGTAAAAGTGAATAAATAGAAAATATGTAAAGTTATGTGTGGACTGTATAAAGAGGATGTATCTGGTTAGGACAGTTTATGGAGGTTATGTGGGTTGTTCAGGGAATGCTTCTAGGTTTGGAGACTAGAGGAAAGTCTTACTGTATGTGTGGGAGTGCATTCCACAGATAGGTGCATCCCAAGAAAAAACCTGTAATCGTGAATGGGAGCATGTGGTTGAGAGATGCAGATCTTGTGCAGAGGGGAGAGATCGAGTTGGGAGATACTTTGAGATAAGCGAAAAGATGTTGGTGTACTTTTGTTAATGTTAGCAGCGGCGGATCGCGCCGGCTTCCGGGCGTTGCTAGGCAGCAGGGCCGGCTCGTCACTTCCGCCGCTGACACCCTGTCCCCGGCCAGTTGCCTAGCAACCGAAGACGCCGGGCGGCCGCCCTGCACTGCAGTCCCGGCTATTACTAAGCAGCCGGGACGCCGCGCGCTGTGCGCCAACTGACAGCTGGTTGAATCGGGATCCGGGGGCTGGGCTGCCTGCTGATTAGTCAGCAGGGGTTTTTATGGGAGCCAGAATAGGACAGCCCCACCAGTGATAGCTTCCTGTGGAGCCTGTACCTGCCTCTGGAGTGTTCCTGCTTAAACAGCCAGTACGTTCCAGCAACCTGTGTCCTGTTTTCTGGAGACTGGTCCTGGGGATCTATTCCTGCCTTCCAGCCGAGTGATCCTGTATCTTGAGCCTTATGGTCCTGGTTGCTTCCTACGTTCACCTTTCCCGGTGTCGTGAGTAGCGGCTATGCCACACCTTACGCTGAAGCTGTATTCATCTTATTTTCTTGTCATTGTGTTTTCTGCGGAGGTTCCACCACTGTTGTCCTTGCCGTACTACAAAGGGTTCGTATTCGGTACTTGGGCAGCGTTACTTTGGTTTGCCGTTTTTCTTGGCGGCCGCGCCGCACATAAATGTTTTATTTTTTGTAGTGTTTTTCTTCATTGTTCTCTCTGTCTTGGTTAACGCCTTATCACCTAATAAGACCGGGGGGCATCGGAGTCCGGGCGGACCTAATTCAAATGCGGATGCCTTGGGCACAAGAAACCGTAGTCTTGCAGGCGTTAATCGACCACTAGGGAAGGACAATGGAGTCAGGGATTTTTGTTAGGGGTAGCTACGTATCTCAGTCCTACCGCAGCTTCACGTCTCTGTACTCAAAACTCTTCTATTGCCACCCAATCTCTTGGGTTCCGAGTACGTTGAACATAACATTATCACCGGCCAAAACAAATTAGGGTGGCCTTGAAATTCTTTCCCCATGAATCCTTCAGTGCAAGGTCAGAATCCCAGCCAGGTATTGGCTAGTCAGATCCAGAATCTCACCCAGATGGTGCAGGATCTTACCCTTCGGGTGAGGTCTCAGGAGGATCTTTTACGAACTTCCCAGATTGTAGCTCCAGAACCCAAGATGAATCTTCCCGACCGCTTTTCAGGTAACCAAAAATATTTTTTTCATTTTCGGGAGAGCTGTAAACTTTACTTTCGTTTAAGGCCCCGGTCCTCAGGTTCAGAATCCCAGCGGGTGGGCATAGTTATGTCTTTACTTCAGAGGGACCCACAAACTTGGTCCTTTGGGCTAAAACCCGATGACGCAGCGTTACTTACTGTGGATTCCTTTTTTAAATCTTTAGGTCTGTTGTATGACATTCCGGATAGGGAAGCATCTGCAGAGAGCCATTTACATGCGTTAAAACTAGAGATGAGCGCCTGAAATTTTTCGGGTTTTGTGTTTTGGTTTTGGGTTCGGTTCCGCGGCCGTGTTTTGGGTTCGAACGCGTTTTGGCAAAACCTCACCGAATTTTTTTTGTCGGATTCGGGTGTGTTTTGGATTCGGGTGTTTTTTTCAAAAAACACTAAATAACAGCTTAAATCATAGAATTTGGGGGTCATTTTGATCCCAAAGTATTATTAACCTCAAAAACCATAATTTACACTCATTTTCAGTCTATTCTGAATACCTCACACCTCACAATATTATTTTTAGTCCTAAAATTTGCACCGAGGTCGCTGTGTGAGTAAGATAAGTGACCCTAGTGGCCGACACAAACACCGGGCCCATCTAGGAGTGGCACTGCAGTGTCACGCAGGATGTCCCTTCCAAAAAACCCTCCCCAAACAGCACATGACGCAAAGAAAAAAAGAGGCGCAATGAGGTAGCTGTGTGAGTAAGATTAGCGACCCTAGTGGCCGACACAAACACCGGGCCCATCTAGGAGTGGCACTGCAGTGTCACGCAGGATGGCCCTTCCAAAAAACCCTCCCCAAACAGCACATGACGCAAAGAAAAAAAGAGGCGCAATGAGGTAGCTGTGTGAGTAAGATTAGCGACCCTAGTGGCCGACACAAACACCGGGCCCATCTAGGAGTGGCACTGCAGTGTCACGCAGGATGGCCCTTCCAAAAAACCCTCCCCAAACAGCACATGACGCAAAGAAAAAAAGAGGCGCAATGAGGTAGCTGTGTGAGTAAGATTAGCGACCCTAGTGGCCGACACAAACACCGGGCCCATCTAGGAGTGGCACTGCAGTGTCACGCAGGATGGCCCTTCCAAAAAACCCTCCCCAAACAGCACATGAAGCAAAGAAAAAAAGAGGCGCAATGAGGTAGCTGTGTGAGTAAGATTAGCGACCCTAGTGGCCGACACAAACACCGGGCCCATCTAGGAGTGGCACTGCAGTGTCACGCAGGATGTCCCTTCCAAAAAACCCTCCCCAAACAGCACATGACGCAAAGAAAAAAAGAGGCGCAATGAGGTAGCTGACTGTGTGAGTAAGATTAGCGACCCTAGTGGCCGACACAAACACCGGGCCCATTTAGGAGTGGCACTGCAGTGTCACGCAGGATGTCCCTTCCAAAAAACCCTCCCCAATCAGCACATGATGCAATGAAAAAGGTTAGGTGGTATACAATTATGGACGGACTGCCTGCCGAGTGCAGACACAGAGGTAGCCACAGCCGTGAACTACCGTACTGTACTGTGTCTGCTGCTAATATAGACTGGTTGATAAAGAGATGTCGTAGTAGTATGTATGTATAAAGAAGAAAAAAAAACCACGGTTAGGTGGTATACAATTATGGACGGACTGCCTGCCGAGTGCAGACACAGAGGTAGCCACAGCCGTGAACTACCGTACTGTGTCTGCTGCGACTGGATGATAAATGATATAAAAAATATATATATATCACTACTGCAGCCGGACAGGTATATATTATATATTATATAATGACGGACCTGCTGGACACTGTCTGTCAGCAGAATGAGTTTTATTTTTATAGAATAAAAAAAACAACAACACACAAGTGAAGTCACACGACGAGTGTTTAACTTTTTCAGGCAATCACAATATAAGTATACTACTAACTATACTGGTGGTCAGTGTGGTCAGGTCACTGGTCAGTCACACTGGCAGTGGCACTCCTGCAGCAAAAGTGTGCACTGTTTAATTTTAATATAATATTATGTACTCCTGGCTCCTGCTATAACCTATAACTGGCACTGCAGTGCTCCCCAGTCTCCCCCACAATTATAAGCTGTGTGAGCTGAGCAGTCAGACAGATATATAATATATATAGATGATGCAGCACACTGGGCTGAGCCTGAGCAGTGCACACAGATATGGTATGTGACTGAGTCACTGTGTGTATCGCTTTTTTCAGGCAGAGAACGGATATATTAAATAAACTGCACTGTGGTGGTCACTCACTATATAATATTATGTACTCCTGGCTCCTGCTATAACCTATAACTGGCACTGCAGTGCTCCCCAGTCTCCCCCACAATTATAAGCTGTGTGAGCTGAGCAGTCAGACAGATATATAATATATATAGATGATGCAGCACACTGGGCTGAGCCTGAGCAGTGCACACAGATATGGTATGTGACTGAGTCACTGTGTGTATCGCTTTTTTCAGGCAGAGAACGGATATATTAAATAAACTGCACTGTCTGGTGGTCACTCACTAGTAAACTCTCTGCACTCTCTACACTTCTACAGTACTCCTCCTAGTCCTAAGCTCCAGTAAATCTCTCTCTCTTATAATCTAAATGGAGAGGACGCCAGCCACGTCCTCTCACTATCAATCTCAATGCACGTGTGAAAATGGCGGCGACGCGCGGCTCCTTATATAGAATCCGAGTCTCGCGAGAATCCGACAGCGTCATGATGACGTTCGGGCGCGCTCGGGTTAACCGAGCAAGGCGGGAGGATCCGAGTCTGCTCGGACCCGTGAAAAAAACCATGAAGTTCGGGCGGGTTCGGATTCAGAGAAACCGAACCCGCTCATCTCTAGTTAAAACAGGGTAAAAATCCTGCTGAGGCATATTGTACTGAGTTTCGTCGTTGGTCGAACGACTGTGGCTGGAATGATCCTGCTTTGCGCAGTCAGTTTCGCCTCGGCTTGTCAGAAGTGATCAAAGATAGTCTCATTCAGTACCCGGTTCCGGAGACTTTGGATAAGCTCATGGAGCTTGCTATTAAGATCGATCGCTGTCTCCGAGAGCGGAGGACTGAAAGAGGGGCTAGTTTTAGGCCCAGTCCATGTGTGTTTGCTCTCTCTGAGGACATAGAGGAAACCGTGCAAGTGGGTCTGTCCCGACTTTCCTCTGGAGAGAGAACCAGAAGGTTAAATTTAGGGCTCTGCTTATACTGTAGCGGCAAGGGACATGTTGCGCGCAGCTGCCCAAATAAGCAGAGAAATGCCCTGACCAAGTGAAAGTTGAGGGGGTTCACTTAAGTCTTCAATTAGTCTCCTCACGATTCCTTGTTAGTTCCTGCTGAAGTAACTTCAGGGAATCAGAATTCTTTTGTTTTAGCATTTATTGATAGCGGAGCTGCTGGGAAGTTCATGGATCTTACTTGGGCTCAAACTCTAGGAATTCCGCAGCTCCAGCTTAGTAGACCTATTACCATGCGCGATAGTGGCCCTCTCTCTAACGGGGTAATTACTCATCAGACTCCACCATTGCATTTGACTGTGGGTGCGTTACATTCTGAGAGGATTGAATTCTTTCTCACCCATTGTCCGGCCGTGCCTCAAGTCTTGGGTCACCCCTGGCTTGCCAACCATAATCCAACCATTGATTGGCAATCTGGGGAAATTTCACGGTGGTGTTCCAACTGCGCTAAGAGGTGTATTACGCGTCCGGTACGGGTCGCTGTCATTGCTTTACCCAGATTGCCGTCCGCTCAGGTTTTGGCAGTCTTGTTCCTTCATCATATTTTCAGGTTCCATGGATTACCCATTGATATTGTCTCGGACCGGGGACCGCAGTTTATTGCCCATTTCTGGAAGCTCTTTTTTGCGCATCGTTAAACATGAGACTCAGTTTAACCTCTGGATACCATCCACAGTCCAACGGGCAGACGGAGCGTGTGCACCAATCGCTGAAGCAGTATCTGCGCCTTTATAGTGCCAAGCTTCAGACTGATTGGTTGGATTATCTTCCCCTGGCCGAGTTTGCTTACAACAACACCTGTCATTCATCCACCAAGGTGTCTCCGTTCTTTTCGGTCTTTGGCTTTCACCCTAGAGCCAATTCCTTTACTCCTAATTGTCCATCCTCTTCCTTGGCCTTAACTTCCCGCCTCAGAGCTATTTGGAAGAAGGTACACCTTGCACTTAAGAAAGCTGCCTTCCAGGAGAATTTTTCTTCGGATAGGTTCCGACGTCCATGCACCTTTAAGGTGGGAGACAAGGTGTGGTTGTCAACCCGTAACATCAAACTCCGACAACCTTTGGCTAAATTGGGACCCAGATTCATCGGGCCATTTCTTATTATCAAAAAGGTCAATCTGGTTGCTTTTTGGCTGCAATTGCCGAAGTCACTTAAAATTTCCAACACCTTTCATTGTTCTCTGCTCAAGCCATATGTTCTTTCCAGGAAATTTCCTCGGAAAATTATCCGGGGTAGACCTCCTGTGGATGTTCAGGGCCAACAGGAATTCCTGGTAGAGAAGGTTTTGGATTCTAAATTGTCCCGTGGTCTGCTGTACTGTCTGGTCCATTGGAAGGGGTACGGCCCAGAGGAGAGATCTTGGGTCCGGGACAAGGATTTGCATGCCCCTAGACTAAAAAAGATGTTCTTCTGGAATTTCCCCATAAACCTGGGTTTAGGGGTTCCTTAACCCCTTCTCAAGGGGAAGGGGTACTGTTAGCAGCGGCTGGTCGCACCAGCTCCCGGCCATTGCTAGGCAGCGGGGCCGGCGCGTCACTTCCACCGCTGACTTCCTGTCCCCGGCCGGTTGCCTAGCAACTGGAGACGCCGGGCGGCCGCCCTGCACTGCAGTCCCAGCTGTTACTAAGCAGCCAGGATGCTGTGCGCCAACTGACAGCTGGTTGAATCAGGATCCGGGGGCTGGGCTGCCTGCTGATTAGTCTGCAGGGGTTTTTATGTGAGCCATAATAGGACAGCCCCACCGGTGATAGCTTCCTGTGGAGCCTGTACATGCCTCTGGAGTGTTCCTGCTTACAGCCAGTACGTTCCAGCATCCTGTGTCCTGTTTTCCGGAGTCTGGTCCTGGGGATTTATTCCCTGCCTTCCAGCCATGTGATCCTGTATCTTGAGCCTTAGGGTCCTGGTTGTTTCCTACGTGCACCTTTCCCGGTGTCATGAGTAGCGGCTCTGCCGCACCTTACGTCTGAAGCCGTATTCTCCTTATTTTCTTGTCATGGTGTTTTCTGTGGAGGTTCCACCACTGTTGTCCTTGGCGTACTACGACGGGTTCGTATTCGGCACTTGGGCAGCGTTACTTTGGTTTGACGTTTTTCTTGGCGGCCGCGCTGCACATAAATTAGTTATTTCTTTTCTGTAGTCTTCTCCTTCATTGTCGTGTCTGTCTTAGTTAGTTCACCCCTTGTTCTCTCTGTCTCGGTTAACGCCTTGTCCGGGCGGACCTATTTCGCCCGTTCAAACATGGCTACCGTGGGCACAAGAAACCATAGTCTTGCAGGCGTTAATCTACCACTAGGGAAGTACAACGTCTCTGTACTCGGATCTCTTCTATTGCCACCCAATCTAATGGGTTCCGAGTACGTTGAACATAACAGTTAATAACCTAATGTGTAACAACAGTATTTTATATTGAACTAGCGTTTGCCCGCGGTTTTGCTCACGTGGGTGTCTGTTATTGCTCAGCGATTAGTAATTTTGCAAAGACAGTTGTTCCATCTAATATTGTGATGTATATTTTCTGTTGTACACGTTGATCACAAAATTTCTTTGTAAACAATATTTATAGTTTTTCCTTGAGGGATTAACACAAAAAAAATGCTTGGTGCTACTAACTTGTGAGCAAGCCACGTAAAGCTGCCCATGGGAGAAGCAGCTAGTCCTGAGATTGACGCCTGCAGCCCTGAGCATTTGTCCCTGTGACTTGTTGATTTTTATAGCGAAGCAGGCATTTACTGGAACTTCAGGAGCTTGAATTGAAAAGGAAAACTGTTGAGGATAAGGGTATAAACAGTCTCATCTGCTCCACATCCCAATAGAATCTCTGCCTCAGTTAAGTTCCTCTGCAGAGCAGTCACATTAAGTCAGGTTTCTTTTGCATAACTTTGGCGGAGTCAAGTTCTGCAGAAGCATGATTGGAAAACACCCGAGTGTCAATCACCTGTTTTTTTTTATTACTCCTCTCTCTGATGTCACATTGAGATCATACATACCTCAGTTTCTTTCTTGGTCACTAAGCTACACAATAGCGAATACATGATCCAAATTCATCCAGTAGTTTTTGCATGATGCCGGTACGAACAGACAAAATTCTGACATTTTTTTTCCGTCTCCATAAACAATCCCTAGAAGTATTTTTTTTTTAAATTGCTATGCACAGACAAACCTTACAAATTTTATTATATGTATAGATATGGTAGAATGGAGGGAGTGGAGCAGCAGAATATGAATGTTTAGCAAGAAAAGATTAGCTACGCAGCTGCATACAAAAAAGATCATAGTGGTGAAAGTATATTTTGGGAAAGACCAGTAAGGTGACAATTGCAGTAATCAATACTGGACATTATGAGTCCATGAATTTGAGTTTCTTGTGTAAGATATGGTCATATTCTGAATATGTTTTTTTAGATGTATGTAACATTATTTTGAGATAGATGTGGGGAACAAAGGACTGTTCAGAGTCAAGGATGACACCTAGGCAGCGAGCTTGTGGGGCAGAGTTGATTGTCGAGTTATCAACAGTGATAGAGATATGAATTTGGTAACTACTATTGGCCGGTGGAAATATGATTAACTCTGTTTTGGAAATATTAAATTTGAGGTGGCTAAATGACATCAAAGACTACATTTCTGAAAGACATTTAGTACCAAAGCCAATACAGATGGTGACAAATCTGGGAAGGATAATTAGATTTTTGTATCATCCGCATACAGATGATACTGAAATCAGAAGGAGCTGATAATTTTTCCAAGAGACGTGTTGTAGATGAATGAACATGTTAATGGTATAACTAGTGGCATTGTTCTCGAACTGAAGCGCCATCTGATGATTGCATAGCAAACTGTAAATTCCTGTCTTTGTTAGTCAATGTTTAGAATAATTCTGCAGAGAAAATCCATATCAGCCACATCTGTGGCCACCAACAATCTCTCCTGGTAGTATTAAAGGAAAGAAGTACAGCTGGACACATCCTAGAGCATGGTCCATGAGCGTTCTAATGTAAATAATGCCTTGTGCACATCCAAGATTGGCAAGTAGCTAGAGCTCTATAAATCTCTGGGCACACCAGATATATGGTTCACCAAGTATTGCCATGGTCAGTATTGATAATGCCGATATTACCTTAGACCGCAAAGCTCTAGATCTAGATACACTATTACCGTGGAGCAGTTATGGCCGCTAGACTGAATACACGTGCTACGGGTCAATATTGGAGGGCAAACATGCCCGTAGCACTGTCCGCCAATCTTTGTTTGTGGGTTCGGTGGCGTTACCTAGTTCTCTAATAAACCTCTGACATGCGGCTAGATCTTTTCTGGGATCGGGAAATTCAGACATAATTGTCCTCAATTCTGTCCGGGACCAGGGACAATGCATAGCAATGACGGGAGTGATTCCCTGAGCGTTATGCTTCCCATTGGGGATTGCGATCACCCTGACAGGATTTAGTACAATTACATCATTCTGGGTTGCTTCTACAATGTGAGGTGCAATTGTCTCTGCATAATGTACTGTACCGTACTTACCTGTGGACACGACCTCGCCTGTCCCTCCGCTAGGGGCCTTTGCTACTGCTCTTACTGGTTGGGCCGTGTATGGTGGCTGCCAGAGAGAGTGCCGATATCGTGCTGGGCTCATCTTCTTGGTCGCAGTCCTGAGGGAAGTTTAAGATGGGATACAACTTGCACGGGTTAGCATTAATACATTTATCAAGTTCACTCTTATCATATATTAGTATGCCATTCTCTGTAGCCACTTTCTCCCCTGTAATATACGGTGGTGGTGGTGCAGTTGCAATCAGTTTCCTGCTAGGGTTGGAACCAGCTGTGTGAGCTAGTTCCCTTTGCATATCACTCTCTCGTTGCCATAAATGTAAACAGTTTGAGTGTCTGATCCTTTCTTTTCGGGATTTTAACAGACATATCCTAATCCTTAAATTCTGCAACACCTCTGGATTAAAACTGCCTACCTTAGGGAATGGTTCCCTATCTTCCGCAGTCATACGTTCCCATTCATTGCATAAAACTTCTGTGTGTGAGCCATATTTCTCACACATTATGTACCTCGCCGACCCCTTGGGCCGCAGAATATCAACCTGAACCCTGGTTGATCGTCCCCTACTTGAGCAACTGGCCCCCATCTTTTGCAGGTATTGCCTTCTCAGCAAATTCCTACAAAAAACCAAAATACTCAGTGGTAAGGCAACGGTGAAAGTTCTCCGAGCGCTTTCACCCACCACGCCCACGTTGGCCAATACACCTAAACACTGTCGTCAGCGCCGGTCGTACCCAACCTCGGGCCCCTGTGTAACCTCTATTTACTGAGAGTGTGTGGGAGTGACTTACCCTTCCCAGTAAATATTGGTCGTTGGAGATTTCCTGAGTGACCAGCGAAACTCCCTTAAAACAAAAAAAATTGTTACACAAATCACGTTGCGTGTACTACACTTAGCGCCAATGAGCCCACGACTTTTACACACAACTCGTAAAAGGGTATCACGGTGGGCTAAGTATTGTACTCACAAACGCGCGGTACAATCGCACAGCGTATAGGTAACTGTTACTTATCCGCTGTACGACCAATGGAATCGTTTTTCAGGCTGCGAAACCTCAGCCGGAGCGTATATGGGTACTACACCAACCACCTGGGCTGCACTCTCTACACAAAACCTCGCTGACCTTTTAGGCCGAGGTATATAGAGCTTCGCTTGACTTTGTCAGCGGTTTTCTGACTTCGCTGACCTCTTGGTCTGCTGTTATACTAACAGCGGAAGCACAATAGTCTGATCTAGGTCAGGTGCTTCCGCCGGAAATCCGGCGGACCCACTATGCGTTCCACACGTTTGGAACGCATAGCGCATTTTGGTTTCTTTTACCATTTCTCTTCATTTTTATTCGTCCATTCCACCCGGCCCAGTAAAAACACCACATATATTACCCAGTCCATATGTTAAAGGGAAGATTCATATTAAAATAAAGAACTTAGGATTATAACAGGGTCCCGCCCAGGAAGGGGCGACATAGACATCATACCAGGTATAAATAGAGGGTATGGTAGAGCTCACATGCACCTTGAAAAAGACTAAATAGTTGAAACGCGTTGGTGGAGCATGTGAGGATTTGAGGTACCTCTCCAACCAGTTCTAACAGCAGGAAAACGGTGAGACATCCCGGGTTAACATCTTTCTTTCACTGTTGGATTTTGCTGAATAACACCCATGAGACTGTTTGTTGTGGTATGCAATCCAGAATTTGTTTTTAATAATTTTTATGATAAATGCATATGAAAACCTCACACACCCCTTCGTGTTTGTGCTTTATACTGAGCCCAATACTAAGTCAGGGAGTGAACGAGGAAGACCATCCAGCCTGCTGAAATAAAGAAACCGCTACATGAAAGTACGGCGTCTATTGAAGTAAGCATAGATGTGAGCATCATCTAGAAGTATCTGTTTGTGAATATTTGGGGCACATGCTTTTTTGGCACCAGGAGTATTTACTTAGAGGCTTTAAAGAAACCTTTATAGGCTTTCTCCAAGTGTATGAAAGTAAGCACACATGTGAGGAGCCACGCCTATCTTGAAACACCAGGGTGAACCCTTACGGATACCTACACACTTCCCCGTATCACCATAGTTCATAGAGTCCGGGCAGAAGTCACCCTCATTCAAATTAATTTTTTGGGGAATCCCACTGAACCCTTGTACATTATTTGTGTTCTCTCTACATGCAACATCTTTTGAAAGCTACTTCCATGAAGAACACGTATTGAGAACAATAACGAACTTCCTTACCATCATTCTTGGACAGTGATCTCACGGTGAAATACAACCATCATCTTATCTTTGCGCCAACAGTAGGTTCCATCCAACCTTTTCTTGTTTAATTGCTCCTTTATACCTTAATCAATGTTAACGTGAGCAAGCCACTCTCACGCCACCAAGTGTCCACTCACCGGATGTGGTCTCCGACGGGATCCCGAATTCCCTGGGTCCACAAAACCTTTATTGTTTGCACACTCACGCTCGTTCACTCATATACACTTTGGTTTTTCTGTACAGAAAATTAACTTTCATTCAGGAAAACAGCCCCAATTCCAGAGGTGATACAGTAAAAAAGGTATTTAAACTAAATATTGGACACTGATCAATTTGTGCTATTATCGCGTGGCTACCGTTTCGCGCCTAAACTAAAACACTGCTATTGTGTGATTTGTATTAAGTGGGCGTACCTGTACGCACGTTGCGTAAACACACCACGTGTGTAGGCCTTTACGTTGCATACGCAGTCCCGTACGCTGTACAAGACACGTGTACAAAGGCCGTACGTCCGCAGTACTACAAATCCCACACTTCTATAAATGTAAGCGATATTTAACTATAATCACTTACTTAACACACACACAGTTTCTACTGTATAAACCTTTACAACTAGGCCAGGCTGCGTGTGCGTCTAACACTTACTTCTTTAACTATTAACACTATATTTTAACTAAATAGCAACACATTTTCTCAGTACAGGTCAAAATGAATCTAGTAATCAATGCGTATGGCAATAATGCGAGCAGATATGCAAAGTACAAAATACAGGTGTGTGCGTGTGTTGTGTGCGCATTTGGCGCCAAAATAGAAATTCACAGATTTTAAAAAGAAAAATTGCTTTTGCGTTCTTTCCTTACGGATCCCTCCAGCATCCCTTCAAACCATGCAGGGCAGACGCTTATCTAATCAGCACTTATTGTATCCCCCGACCAAGAGAAGGTTTACAGGGGACACCTTTCCGCCCTTTGCTGATAGATAAAGTCTGCGAAAACTCTGCTAGGCTGCGGGTATGAGAAGGAACCGGACGAGCTCCCAATTGATAATGCCGATATTACCTTAGACCGCAAAACTATAGCTCTAGATACACTATTACCGTGGAGCCGTTATGGCCACTAGACTGAATACACGTGCTACGCACTTTGTACACTATTTGTGTACAGAGTTCCGCATGTGGTACGTACTTGGCGTACGGAGTACGCTCAGCGTGCGCACACACAATGAGTAACCTTTACACCTTGTTAATGATACAATGTAATGATATGCTTACACTTTAAACCCTTAACAGTAAAGTACAGCATTGATGTTATACCTTTAAACCTTAAGTAGCGCTGGAGGTACAAAGTACCCGCAGTGCGTACACCTTATCAATGCTTATACACCTTATACAGATAAATCTACTTTAAAGCCCATGCAGGAAAGTGAAAACACAACACTGATTTGTAGTTGCAACCACATGGTTCTAAGGCCTCAGTGGATTAATTCCAAAAGGTAAAACAATACAAATCATACACTACAGGCTAACAAGTAAATCTAAACAGAATAATGGCTACAGAGAATGTACATACGTGAGAATGTTCGCAAGCTGGTCATACAGATAGCGTTCAGAGTCTTCTGACCGGCCAGGCAACAATGGTCTTTTTATACACAACATGCATACACAATACAATGGTCACTGTAATCTCATTGTCCATTGGACACAGGGATGTGTCTCTACATTACAGAAAAGTTGCTGACAAAAATAACCAATTAAAGCATTAGAAGAAGTTACTTGTGCTTAAGGATATCTGTATTTCAAATCTGCTTTTATGGATTAGTAAAATTTTGATCCATGAAAACAGTAGAACATACTCATCAACAAACATTATACTATTTTGTTTCTTTTTTTCTTTTTCCCTTAGTTAGACCACTACAGATTACACCACAACAGATTGTTGGTGACTGTTTCTGCATTTTAGAAGCCTGTTGAACGTTACTTATATGATGTACTTTAATTTGGGGAAGTCTTTTTTTAACACAGCACAATTTCACAAATGTTTCTGTTTAAGGCACTAGAATTAGTAACACACACACACACACACACACACACACACACACACACACACACACACACACAGATTAGATAGATAGATAGATAGATAGAGAGATAGATAGAATTGTATTTTTTATTTTATTTATTTTTTATTTTATCTAACAAACAAACCTATACATGTAATTAAACTGAAACCTCTAATCTAATTTTTTTCAAAACCATCCCTAATTAAACTATAAATTACAAAACTATATACCATACATACACAATAAATGAGGATGGTCTTGTGGTAATGTAACACAGGCTATCAGGCAGGAAAACATTTGTTCATTTCTCTTACGTCCTAGAGGATGCTGGGGACTCCAAAAGGACCATGGGGTATAGACGGATCCGCAGGAGCTTGGGCACACTATAAAGACTTAAACTGGGTGTGAACTGGCTCCTCCCTCTATGCCCCTCCTTCAGACCTCAGTTGGAATTTGTGCCCAGGAGTGACTGGACACACACTAGGGGAGCTCTACAAAGTTTCTCTAAAAGACTTTATGTTAGGTATTTTATTTTCAGGGAGACCTGCTGGCTACAGGCTCCCTGCAGCGTGGGAGTGAGGGGAGAGAAGTCAGACCTACTTCTTCTTAGCTCAAGGGCTCTGCTTCTTAGGCTACTGGACACCATTAGCTCCAGAGGGTTCAATCACTTGGTTCGCCTAGCTGCTTGTTCCCGGAGCCGCGGCGTCAACCCCCTCACAGAAGCCAGAAGAAAGAAGCCGGGTGGGTATAAGAAGAACCGAAGACTTCAGTGACGGCAGAAGACTTCAGTAGCGGAGGTACAGCGCAGCGGTAGCGCTGCGCTCCATGCTCTCACACACTTCACCAACGGCACTCACAGGGTGCAGGGTGCTAGGGGGGAGCGCCCTGGGCAGCAGTTACTGAGGTTTTGGCTGGCTAAAAAGAGGCTATACAGTGTCCGATCACTGTATAGAGTACCCCCGCCAGTTTACAGATTCAAATTTTAGCGGGCTACAGCGCGCCGGGAAGGGGGCGGGGCTTAGCCGCACATTGCTCACCAGCGCCATTTTCACCTATCTCTACAGCGCTGCAGAGACGCTGCCCGGACCTCCAAGCTTCCGCAAGTACAGGGGGAGGAAAAACGAGGGGGGCACATAAAATTGGTGTTTTTCAATTTATATTGCCGGCGCTGAGCATATTACTAGCTTCGGTTAGTGTATGGGCGCTGGGGGTGTGAGCTGGCATACTCTCTCTGTGTTCTCCCTAAGGGCTTCTCTGTGGGTCTGTCCCCGGGTTTGTGGACTGTGTGAGTGTGAGTGTGTCGGCACGAGGTGTCGACATGTCTGAGCCTGGGTGTTCCTCCCCGGAGGGAGTTATGGGTGCTGCAGAAAAAGATTTAAGTATGTGTCTGTCGGCACAGCCGGCCGCTGATTGGATGACTATGCTGAGTACACTGAATACAAATGTGGCTTTATTGTCAAAGAGACTGGATAAATCTGATTCTCAGACACAAACATGGAGACAGTCGGTGGAAGACGCATTGTCTCAGGTACAAACAGTCTCAGGGTCACAGAAGCATGCTTTTAACCAGATGGCAGATACAGGTACCGACACGGACTCTGACTCCGATGTCGATTTAAATGAGGCTTCTTTGCATCCACGGGTTGTCAAGAGTATTCAGTACATGATTATAGCCATTAAAGATGTTTTACGTATATCTGAGGAACCTGCCGTTCCTGACACAAGAGTTTGTTTATTTAAGGGTAAAAGACCTGAGGTAAAATTTCCCCCCTCTCATGAAATGAATGCGCTTTGTGAAAAGGCTTGGGAGTCGCCTGAAAAAAGGTGGCAGATTCCCAAGCGAATTTTGATGGCATATCCTTTTCCCTCTGATGATAGGGAAAAATGGGAGTCGTCTTCAAATGTGGACAAGGCTCTATCCCGCTTGTCCAAGAAGGTAGCACTTCCGTCTCCTGACACTGCTGCCCTCAAGGATCCGGCGGATCGTAAGCTGGAAACGACTTTGAAGTCCATTTTTGTCAATACTGGTGCATTGCTCAGACCTGCTGTGGCGTCGGTATGGGTGAGTAGTGCTATTGCAAAGTGGGCTGAAAATTTGGCTTCTGATATGGATGCTCTTGATAAAGATAATATTCTTCTGACTCTTGGTTATATGAAGGACGCTGCAGATTACCTAAAAGATGCGGTGAGGGATGTTGGTCTCTTGGGATCAAGAGCCAATGCCATAGTGATTTCGGCCAGGAGGGCGCAGTGGATTCACCAATGGAATGCTGATGCAGACTCCAAGAAGAATATGGAAGCTCTTCCTTTAAAAGGTAGTGTCTTGTTCGGTGAAGGCCTGGCTGACCTGGTGTCGACCGCTACGGCGGGTAAGTCATCTTTTCTTCCTTATGTTCCCACACAACAGAAGAAGGAACCCCATCAGCAGATGCAGTCCTTTCGGCCTAATAAATACAAAAGAGATAAGGGCTCGTCCTTCCTCGCTTCAAAGGGTAGAGGTAGGGGAAGGAAGTCGCCTGCAGTATCAGGCACCCAGGACCAAAAGTCCTCCCCTGCCTCTACCAAGTCCACTGCATGACGCTGGGGCTCCCCTGGGGGAGTCCCTACCGGTGGGGGGCCGTCTCCGATTCTTCAGTCAGGTCTGGGTTTGTTCGGATCTGGATCCTTGGGTCTTAGACATAGTGTCCCAAGGGTACAGACTGGAGTTTCAGGAGATGCCCCCCAATCGGTTTTTCGTGTCGGCCTTGCCAACTTCTCTTCCCGAAAGAGAGGTGGTAAGAGATGCGATACAAAAGTTGTGTCAACAGAGGGTCGTGGTGCCGGTTCCCCCATCAGATCGGGGGAAAGGGTTCTATTTGAGCCTCTTTGTGGTACCAAAGCCGGACGGTTCGGTCAGTCCAATTCTGAACCTAAAATCTCTCAATCCATACTTGAAAACTTTCAAGTTCAACATGAAGTCTCTTCGAGCGGTGATCTCCAGCTTCGAAGGGGGAGATTTTATGGCGTCAGTCGACATAAAGGATGCTTACTTACACATCTCGATATTCCCTCCTCGTCAAGCCTTTCTGAGGTTCGCGGTACAGGATTGTCATTACCAATTTCAGGCGTTGCCGTTTGGTCTTTCCACGGCCCCCGAGGGTTTTCACCAAGGTAATGGCAGAGATGATGGTCCTCCTGCGCAAGCAAGGGGTCACAATTATCCCGTACTTGGCGAGGTCCAAGGAACAGTTGTTGAGAAATGTGGATCTCTCCCTGTCGGTTCTGCGACATCACGGTTGGATACTAAATTTGCCAAAGTCTCCGTTGATCCTGGCCACTCGGCTGCCCTTCCTGGGCATGGTCCCGGACACGGAGATACAGAGAGTGTTTCTTCCGGAGGTCAAAGCTCTGGAAATCCAGACCATGGTCAGGGAGCTCCTGTGGCCGACAAGTGTGTCGATTCATCAATGCACTCGGGTACTAGGGAAGATGGTTGCGGCTTACGAAGCCATTCCATTTGGCAGGTTTCATGCCCGGGTGTTTCAGTGGGATCTGCTGAAAAAATGGTCCAGGTCTCACCTGCACATGCACTGGAAAATAACTCTATCTTCCATAGCCAGGATTTCTCTCCTTGGTGGCTGCAAGGCTGTCACCTTCTAGAGAGACACCGATTCGGAATCCAGGACTGGGTCCTCCTGACAACAGATGCAAGTCTCCGAGGCTGGGGCGCAGTCACGCAAGGAAGTAATTTCCAGGGAAAATGGTCAAGCCAGGAATCTTGTCTCCACATAAATGTTCTCGAGTTGAGAGACATTTACAATGGCCTGCTGCAAGCAAAGAACCTTCTTCGGGGTCTCCCTGTCCTGATCCAGTCGGACAACATAACAGCAGTGGCGTACGTAAACCGCCAAGGCAGAACAAGGAGCAGGGTGGATATGGAGGAGGCCACAAGAATCCTACGCTGGGCGGAACAGCACGTGAGCGCTCTGTCAGCAGTCTTCCTCCCGGGAGTAGACAACTGGGAAGCAGACTTCCTCAGCAGACACGATCTCCATCTGGGAGAGTGGGCTCTTCATCAAGAGGTGTTTGCAGAAGTGACAAAGCATTGGGGACTTCCTCTGATAGACATGATGGCGTCTCGCCTCAACAAGAAGCTTCCGAGGTATTGTTCCAGGTCAAGGGACCCCCAGGCCAGCGCAGTGGACGCCCTGGTGTCTCCGTGGGTGTTTCCGTCGTTGTATATGTTCCCTCCGCTCCCTCTGATTCCGAAGGCTGAGGATCGCTCGACGAACAGGGGTTCAGGCGATACTCGTCATTCCAGATTGGCCAAAGAGGGCCTGGTATCCGGATCTTCAAGAATTACTAGTGGAAGATCCCTAGCGCTTCCTCTACGAGAGGACCTGTTGTTGCAGGGGCCTTGTGTGTTTCCGGACTTACCGCGGCTGCGTTTGACGGCGTGGAAGTTGAGCGCCAAATCTTAGCTCAGAAGGGTATTCCAGGGGAGGTCATCCCCACTCTCCTTAAAGCTAGGAAGGAAGTTACGGCAAAACATTATCACCGAATTTGGAGGAAATATGTTTCATGGTGTGAGACCAAAGCAGCTCCGTCGGAGGTGTTTCACTTGGGTCGGTTTCTACATTTTTTGCAGGCTGGCGTAGATGCAGGCCTGAAATTGGGTTCCATAAAAGTGCAGATTTCGGCTTTATCTATTTTCTTTCAGAAATAATTGGCCCTCCTTCCCGAGGTTCAGACTTTTGTGAAGGGAGTGTTGCATATCCACCCTCCATTTGTTCCGCCGGTGGCGCCGTGGGATCTTGAAGTGGTCTTGCAGTTCCTTATGTCTCACTGGTTTGAACCTTTGCGTAAGGTTGAGTTAAAGTTTCTCACTTAGAAAGTGGTCATGCTTTTGGCTCTGGCGTCGGCCAGGCGAGTGTCACAGTTGGCAGCCTTGTCTCACAAGAGCCCGTATTTGATTTTCCATTCGGATAGGGCAGAATTGAGGACTCGTCAACAATTTCTGCCGAAGGTGGTTTTTCCTCGTTCCACATTAACCAACCTATTGTGGTGCCTGTGGCTACGGATGCTGTTGCGGTTCCAAAGTCTCTTGATGTTGTAAGAGCTTTGAAAATTTATGTCGCCAGAACGGCTCGTACCAGGAAAACAGAAGCTTTGTTTGTCCTGTATGCTTCCAACAAGATTGGAAATCCTGCTTCTAAACAAACTAGTGCTCGCTGGATTTGTAATACGATTCAGTAGGCTCATTCTTCGGCTGGGCTACCATTGCCGAAGTCGGTAAAGGCCCATTCTACTAGGAAGGTGCGTTCTTCTTGGGCGGCTGCCCGAGGGGTCTCGGCACTTCAGCTTTGCCGAGCAGCTACGTGGTTGGGTTCAAACACATTTGCTAAGTTTTACAAGTTTGATACCCTGGCTGATGAGGACCTCATGTTTGCTCAATCGGTGCTGTAGAGTCGTCCGCACTCTCCCGCCCGTCTGGAGTTTTAGTATAGTCCCCAGCATCCTCTAGGACGTAAGAGAAAATAGGATTTTAATACCTACCTGTAAATCCTTTTCTCCTAGTCCGTAGAGGATGCTGGGTGCCCATCCCAGTGCGGACTGTTACTTGCAGTTGTAGTATTACTGGTTGTATTTGTTTACACATGGGTTGTGTATTAGTTTATTCTAGTGATGTGCACCGGAAATTTTTTGGGTTTTGTGTTTTGGTTTTGGATTCGGTTCCGCAGCCGTGTTTTGGATGCGGACGCGTTTTGGCAAAACCTCCCTGAAAATTTTTTGTCGGATTCGGGTGTGTTTTGGATTCAGGTGTTTTTTACAAAAACCCCTCAAAAACAGCTTAAATCATAGAATTTGGGGGTCATTTTTCCACTCATTTTCAGTCTATTCTGAACACCTCACACCTCACAATATTATTTTTAGTCCTAAAATTTGCACCGAGGTCGCTGGATGACTAAGCTAAGCGACCCAAGTGGCCGACACAAACACCTGGCCCATCTAGGAGTGGCACTGCAGTGTCAGACAGGATGGCACATCAAAAAAATAGTCCCCAAACAGCACATGATGCAAAGAAAAAAAGAGGCGCAATGAGGTAGCTGTGTGACTAAGCTAAGCGACCCAAGTGGCCAACACAAACACCTGGCCCATCTAGGAGTGGCACTGCAGTTTTCTAGCAAGAGGATGGGTGCTTCCATCCTCATGTGAAGCTGAACCACTAGCCATGAACATAGGCCAGGGCCTCAGCCGTTCCTTGCCACTCCGTGTCGTAAATGACATATTGGCAAGTTTACGCTTCTCCTCAGACGCTTTCAATTTTGATTTTTGGGTCATTTTACTGAACTTTTGTTTTTTGGATTTTACATGCTCTCTACTATGACATTGGGCATCGGCCTTGGCAGACGACGTTGATGGCATTTCATCATCTCGGCCATGACTAGTGGCAGCAGCTTCAGCACGAGGTGGAAGTGGATCTTGATCTTTCCCTATTTTACCCTCCACATTTTTGTTCTCCATTTTTTAATGTGTGGAATTATATGCCAGTATCAATAGCAATGGCCTACTACTATATATACTGCGCACAACTGAAATGCACCACAGGTATGGATGGATAGTATACTTGACGACACAGAGGTAGGTAGAGCAGTGGCCTACTGTACCGTACTGCTATATATTATATACTGGTGGTCAGCAAACTGCAAAACTGAAATGCACCACAGGTATGGATGGATAGTATACTTGACGACACAGAGGTAGGTAGAGCAGTGGCCTACTGTACCGTACTGCTATATATTATATACTGGTGGTCAGCAAAATCATGCACTGTACTCCTACTATATACTACAATGCAGCACAGATATGGAGCGTGTTTCAGGCAGAGAACGTATAATACTGGTGGTCACTGGTCAGCAAAACTCTGCACTGTACTCCTCCAATATAATACTGGTGGTCCCCAGTCCCCACAATAAAGCAGTGTGAGCACAGATATATGCAGCACACTGAGCACAAATATGGAGCGTTTTTCAGGCAGAGAACGTAAAATACTGGTGGTCACTGGTCAGCAAAACTCTGCACTGTACTCCTCCTATATAATACTGGTGGTCCCCAGTCCCCACAATAAAGCAGTGTGAGCACAGATATATGCAGCACACTGAGCACAGATATGGAGCGTTTTTCAGGCAGAGAACGTATAATACTGGTGGTCACTGGTCAGCAAAACTCTGCACTGTACTCCTCCTATATAATACTGGTGGTCCCCAGTCCCCACAATAAAGCAGTGTGAGCACAGATATATGCAGCACACTGAGTACAGATATGGAGCGTTTTTCAGCAGAGAACGTATAATACTGGTGGTCACTGGTCAGCAAAACTCTGCACTGTACTCCTCCTATATAATACTGCTGGTCCCCAGTCCCCACAATAAAGCAGTGAGCACAGATATTTGCAGCCACCTGAATAAAACTGAGAGGACGCCAGCCACGTCCTCTCACTATTATTTCCAATGCACGAGTGAAAAATGGCAGCGACGCGCGGCTCCTTATATAGAATACGAATCTCGCGAGAATCCGACCGCGGGATGATGACGTTCGGGCGCGCTCGGGTTAACCAAACAAGGCGGGAAGATTCGAATCTGCCTCGGACCCGTGTAAAATGGGTGAAGTTCGGGGGGGTTCGGATTCCGACGAACCAAACCCGCTCATCACTAGTTTATTCAGCTTGTTGCTGTATTTAATTCATACGGTTATCTGGTTTTATACTACTCCAGTTGTATGGTATGTTTGTGGTGTGGGCTGGTATGTTTCTCGCCTTTTGTTTAAACATAAATCCTTTCCTCGAAATGTCCGTCTCTCCTGGGCACAGTTCCTATAACTGAGGTCTGGAAGAGGGGCATAGAGGGAGGAGCCAGTTCACACCCAGTTTAAGTCTTTATAGTGTGTCCAAGCTCCTGCGGATCCCGTCTATACCCCATGGTCCTTTTGGAGTCCCCAGCATCCTCTACGGACTAGGAGAAAAGGATTTACCAGTAGGTATTAAAATCCTATTTTTTGACACTCCTATAGAGATGTAAGCAAAATGAATGAGGATTTCCTACTGCTCTGGAGGACGTAGTCATTTGTACGACAGTAATGCTGTCAACATCATTATGTGTAAGGCTGTAATGTTATTTAGAGCATTTTACTGTGTCAGCATTATAACTTTACATGTGATGCTTTACATCATACTTGCCTACTTTAGAAAACTAGAATCAGGGAGATTACAGTAGGATGTGCCGCGCGAAGCGCACTGCCAAGGCCAAAGGACATGTCTAGTTCTACAAATGGGTGTGTCTATACTTAAATGAATGTTGTTGCGAGATATTTCTATATAACATTAGTAACAATATATTTTGGGAAGTTTTGATTCTAACACTGCTGTCTGCAATACAGGGTTTCTTGTTTGCAATATATATTCGCTGTCATATTTCTTTTCTTTTCACTCAGCACAATATACATGATAAATGTGATGCCTATGCAATAAATTCCAAATGCAAGTTGACCTTGTGTGAATTCATCCCTAAACATATAAGTAAATTATGATTTTGATGTATTAAATGTTACCTTGTTGTGGACACTGGATTGTCTGCATCTTGGAGGCACTACCTATATTTATTGGATGTGCTGTTTTCCATACCATTACAGCATAAACCAAATCATTAGACGCCAGATACTCTAATTAAACAAATGTGTGCAACCAAAGAAAGATTCTTACCCTAACAGCAGAAGCAGAGGCTATTGGTCAGTGCACTGCACACCAGCAAAGATAAGAAGACCCTGTGTCTGATCATGTGCTGTGTCCCTCTCTACTGTCCGTGTCAGGGGTTCCCACAAGGGGGGGATAATGAGAGTGGACAGCAGTTACTCCTGAGCAGATACAACAAATCACTGTTCTTGCAAAGAAACTCCTTAGTGTCACCCCTGGCAGAATCTGAAGAATCCAGGAGATGTGACCTACAAAGCAGGGCAGCAGGAGATTTATGGCTTAAATGGGAGCCTCCTGCAGAATGCGGGACAGTAGGAAACTATGCTTTACATTCATATTTAAATTTATAATGATGACACAGTTAAAATGCTTTACGCAACATTACACTGTGTCTGCTTTATCCCACCTCAAACTGAATATTTCAAAGACAGAGTTAATTATATTTCCACCGGCCAATAGTAGGTACCAACCTGATATCTCTATCACTGTTGAAAACTCGACTATCTACCCTACCCCACAAGCTCGCTGCCTAGGTGTCATCCTTGACTCTGATCTGTCCTTTGTTCCCCACATTCAATCTGTCTCAAGATCATGTTACATGCATCTAAAAAACATATCCAAAATACGACCATACCTTACACAAGACACTGCTAAAACTCTAATCCACGCTCTCATTATCTCCCGCATTGATTATTGCAATAGTCTCCTAACTGGTCTTCCCAAAACGAGACTCTCACCACTACAATCCATTCTGAATGCAGCTGCGAGGCTAATCTTCCTCGCTAGACGTTCATCGTCTGCAGATCCGCTCTGTCAGTCCCTCCATTGGTTACCTGTACTCTACCGCATTCAATATAAAATACTTTTACTCACACACAAGGCCATTAACCAAACTACACCAACGTACATCACTTCGCTTATCACAAAATATCTCCCAACCCGACCTCTTCGCTCTTCACAAGACCTGCGTCTCTCATCCACGCTCATTACTCGCTCCCACTCACGACTTCAGGACTTTCATCGTGCTGCACCCACTCTGTAGAATGCCCTACCACGCACAATAAGACTCTCCTCTAGTCTCCAAACCTTCAAGCGTTTCCTGAAAACTCACCTCTTCAGGCAAGCATATCAAATTCCAGAACCGCCCACATAACTTTCAGAAACCTTCCTATCAAATTGCATCCACTCTGTACAGTCCACACATATCCTCACATGTCTTCTCATTCTATGCAATAGATAGGCATATGTACACAAGGAAAGGTGCTATTTCCCTATAGATTGTAAGCTTGCGAGCAGGGCCTTCCTACCTCTATGACTGTTATCACCCAGTTTGTTATTGTTATTTCAAATTGTAAAGTGCAACGGAATTTGCTGCGCTATATAAGAAACTGTTAATAAATAAATAAAATAATAACTAATAAATGGATATAAAGCAGTTGTCATTTTGACTGTTAACAGCATTACTGTTGACAAAACATACAGTAGGTATTCCTGCTCCAGATCTTAGTACCAGGAACAGCAGTAGTCTGGTATGCCCGCTAACACTATGCAATCTTTCAGGGTGAGCAAGCCACATATGTCATAGTTGCATCACCAGAGACAAAGTACCAGCCAATCAGCTCCTAACTGTCATGTTACAGGCTGTGTTTGAATAATGACAGTTAGGTGCTGGTTGGCTGGTACTTTATCTCTGTCCACTTTATCTCTCTCCAAGGCTTAGTACGTAGACCCCATCATTTTAAAACTGGCACAGTAAACCGGTACAGTTATTTGCGAGATCCCGGCAGTCAAAATACCGTCCCTGGAATCTTGACACTGTTCGGAATGCCGAGACCGGCTGCGGGAAGGGAGGGTTAGGAGGGCATTGGGGAGAGTTAAGTATACTTACCTTGCCTCTGTCGAGATTCTCACAATCGGTATGCCGCAGTCGGTTTTCTGACTGCCGGCAACCCTTATGTGACTTAGTGCTAGAAAGAGACAAGAGCTGACTCTGATTATTAAGTTGCCATGTAACCACAATTGTAATTGGTGGCCAGGTGTTCATTTGGGGTGGTGCACCTACATTTGGCCTTCACAGTTTTATTTTTACTTCTTTAGTTCTCATTAAAATATAAAAACATATGTGTTATCATTAGCAGCACATATCTTTATATAAGCCCTCTGGTAGCATATCATTTGCCAGTACTAAAGAGGAGTGTCAGGAAAGGCAGCTAAGTCTAATTAGGCTGCAACTCCAAGAGGTGTGCTGCGCTGACATGCGCAAGCCCCCAATCCAACTCTCCATAAGTGGCTGCAAGTGCAAGTTAGATAAAACTCAAAATACAGTTGCATTTTCATGCACATGCACAATGTAGCAAAGTGCGTTTCACTTACGCATCTCAGTTGGACTTCAGTGCATATCTAAATTCGGCCCTATATGTCTGTGTTTTTGTAATGGCCAAAATGAAAACGGTGCTCAGATGTGTCCACTTGAAACAGAGGGCCTAATTCAGATCTGATCGCAGCAGCAAATTTGTTAGCTAATATGCAAAACCACGTGCACTGCAGGGGGGAGGGGGGGGCAGTATTTACCCTGCAGCCAGTATTTACAGAAACAAAATAACCCACCCAAATCTAACTCTCTCTGCAAATGTTGTATCTGCCACACCTGCAGTGCACATGGTTTTGCCCAACTGCTAACAAACTTGCTGCTACGATCAACTCTGAATTACCCCTATGGTTTTGCCCATTAGCTAACAAATTTAGATCTGAATTAAGCCCAGATTTTGGCTCATTCAGTGTTGCTGGCAGGAAGGTGGGACTGGTTGCTTGTGGGATTCTGTACGAGCAATATAGGGCTGTTACAGAGGTAGACGCTATTTGAATTAATTTGCAGTCACAGAGTGTCCCTGCTCTGCCCATGTCCTATCCTCCTGCACTGCTTACCTGTGCCAGCACTGGTTCTCCTCTGATGTCCCCTTTCTGTCGTGGCAGTGAGGGGAGAATGCACATGCCCATCTGCCTTTCTGCATTATTATATAGATGTTTACTACTCTTGAATAGAAGAAGGCTGCTCATTGGTGTATTTAAAAAATATATATACATGTACATACTTTATCAATTAGCAATTCACATGCTGCAATTGACTCGGGTACTTCTTATCTGCTTTCTCCAGCCATGTACGGTTATGTGTATACTTTGGATTTCTCCTGCTAATGAGAGGGCCGAGCAGCACCAAAGGTGATCACAGAAGTCCTGGCTATATAGGTATGCTGAGATCGTATTAAGTGGAGTCAATTATGGGGTCTGACTCCCCTAATTTACTATTATTGGGAAAGGAGGGGGTTCGTAAAGGAAAACATCTGAAATCATATAGCTTGTTTTATGCATTTTTTGCTACAACATGGTGGTTTTGTTGTACAGTAGAATGACCTGTATCTCTGACTGCATGGCTTAGTTAATAAGCAATTGCTGTGTGCTCTGGCAGTGCTGAGCGTGATCTCTCAGCACAGTGTGAAGGGAGGTGCAGGGTATCTGCAGCGTGTGATAAATGACACTTTTGAACACATGCCATACAGCGACTCCTGTGACATCTAAAGTGCGTATGAGCGTTACACTCCTCTCACCACTACGATCATTACCTAGAGTAGAGGCTAACCTGTCCTTAGAGGACCTATCAGGGTCCATAGCCATAATATGGAGTTATTACTACATTGTATAACCAGAATCATCCCTTACAATGAATTACAAGTTTGTCTACATCACCATGCTAAAATGTACAAGTGTAAATGTATCTTATTTATTTTGTTAGGATTAGAAGTAAGTACTAACCTTGGGGTTGGGGTTAGGGTTAGGCACTGGGAGGGGGGGTTAGGGTTAAGCCTTGGGGAAGTTAGGGGGTTAGGGTTAGGCTGCGGGGGTGGGGCGGCAGTTAGGGTTAGGCTTGGCAAGGGTGTGGGTTATGGTACAATACTTAAGGCCAGTATTGACGGGAGAGATGTGTGCTGAGTGATCTTAACACAGACCGTTCAGCACACATCTCTCCCCCCGCTCAGCACAGCAAGATGTATGCTGAGCGAGGAGGACGGACGGGGGGGGGGGGTGAAGTGAGCGACCTGCTAGACAATCTAGCACCGGCCACAACGATGTGTGGGACCGCGCATCGCTATCGCTGTGGGGGGTACACACGGAGAGATCAGTGCTTAACTTCTAAGCAATCTAGTCAGATTACTTATAATTTAAGCACTGATCTCTCCGTGTGTACCCCCCTTTACAATTTTAGGATCCCGCTATCTGCTTTCTGACTGCCGGTATTTTGTACCCAACCTATATTGTTAGTATGCAGTGTTGTAATAAACTTACCCATTTGATTATTTATTAACAGTTACTTATATTACAGCATATTCCGTAGTGCTTTATTTATTAACATATATGGGATTTGAGAGGAGATTTATTAAACATGCTAAAAAGGACAATTTCTCAGATTCTAGCTATCATTTTATAGAAAGTACTAGATAAATGATGGCTAGAATCTCGTTACTATGGGCAACTTCACTTGTCCTCTTTAGAAAGTTTGAGTAATTTCCCCCTTAGTATACCTTTTAAGATGCAGCAATAACAAAGGTTTTAGTGGCTGTTATGGTGTTAACTCTGTTTTCTCTCAACTTTTTATCTTGCTGTCCACGTGCCTCCATCTAAAGCAATGGATACATATAAGGGGGACATACATGAGAATATAACTCTGTTGTTCAGTGTATCAGTGATCAGTAGTTGTTGGGGGTGTGAATTTCCTGGAAATAGGAATAGGATGCTGCGATGAAAGAAAATAGAGGTTCAGGCTGAAACTAAGTTTACTGGCGAATGGACAAGAGACACTGGGAGAGCAGCAGTGAGTGCAGGGATAGTCCAACAGCCGCTGTACTGTGTGTGTCTCAAACGCAAGCTCCTGCATTCCGGGAGTGTCTGGCTGGCTGTACAGGGGTTTGATGCTTTCTCATGACCTCTCAGGTTCCTGAGTCCAGCTGGGAGCTATTTATTTCCTGCCAGTAAATCAACGCAGTTTGCTTATGCTGCAATGTCTTCCACTGACCTTATGTAGGGGTCCCGGCTGCACACACCTATGTTCACCACGGGATCTGGTCTGAAGATCAACACTGTCTAGGTCGACCACTATAGGTGAACAGTCACTAGGTCGACAGGGTTGGAAGGTCGACAGGGTTTCTAGGTCAACATGTGCTAGATCAAAAGGTCGACATGAGTTTTTCAATTTTTTTTCTTTTTTGGAACTTTTTCATACTTAACGATCCACGTGGACTACGATTGAAACGGTAATCTGTCCGAAGCATGGCGAGCGAAGCAAGCCATGCGAGGGGACACGGTGCACTAATTTGGCTTCCCGGTTACTGTACGCAGAAAACGACACCAAATAAAACCCAAAAACCTCATGTCGACCTAGACACTGTCGATTTGATAATCCATACCCGTTCACCACACCAATACAATACCCAAAGTTGTTTATAACCTTTCGTTAAAGGTCACTCACTATACACACTTTGGATCAAAATCCTAGTACGTAGTCTGATAGGTCTTACCTCATTAAGAGTGCCTCTGATTGAAAGCTTCATGGGTCTATTTACTAACAATTGGTGCTAACTAGAAATCTGAATTGTTGCTATTCTCAGCAATGCAGATTTTTTTTTTTTGTATCACAATTTAATTTTAGTTGTCAGAGTCCCAACAAAAACTCAGTTACTGTGCTAGGGGTTTCCCTCCTTCACTGACAGCCTAGTCACAGTAACATGCGAGCAGCAGTTCGTTTGATGCTTCTCAAGATAGCATGACGAAAATAAAATATTCCTACCATCAGATATACCAGGGGTAGCAACCTGTGGCACTCCAGCTGCTGTGGAACTACAAATCCCAGTATGCAAGTTATTATCGTCCATTATTTATATGGTGCAACAAGGGACCCGCAGCCCAATTATGGAGTATATAAACAAGTAAGCAAAACAAGAAAACAGCACTTACAGTTCAAGACAATATAGGACAAGTGTTGTTATTATTATATTTTATTTTTAAGGTGCCACAAGTGTTTTGCAGCGCCGTACATACGACACACATTAGAACAATACAGGGTACACAGAACATAACATCACAGAAACAGAAAAACTAAAATAGAGCACAGGAAACAATTAGCACCACGATTCTCAGTCCACACTACAGATGAGATGTAAGGAAGCAAAGTAGTAATCAGTGTACTACTAAGGGCAGGCAGCATTGGAAGAGATGAACAGTAACACGCGAGAGGAGATGCAGGTATAGACAGTCACTGAGTAGGAGCGAGCTGTAGTTGAAGTGCGAGAGAAGAGAGTTGTGAGAGCAGGAGGTAAGAGGGCCCTGCTCCAAGGAGCTCACAAGTACAGGGTATATAAACATTGCTGCATCAGCAGATGATATTACATTTTAACAATGTTTAAAAAAAATTGCAAAGCACAACAATTTCCTATCAACTAAACCCACAAAAAGCAGCCACTTATTTGCATTTAAATAACCAGCAGCAATGAGTGAGTTGGCCTCATCTCTGGTTGTTAGCTATTAGCAGCATTAACTAATATTTGCATTAGCTGCAAGAGAAGTGAATCCAATGGTAGCCAATCAAAAGCCAACTAGTTCAGCCATTCATCATCATTAATATTGTCAACACTAGTAGTTACACTAGGTGTTCCGCAGTTGCAACAGATATGGCCACTGACAGGTGTATGGGTGTAGGTCTCCAACTCTGAATCCATCATAGTTGCATGAAAACACAATTACTTTACTCTTCACTTTTGCTTGCTCAGAATGCCCCCTCCTTCCCACATTGTACCTTGTGTGTCGCAAGGATGAAATGCATCTGGTTCTAAATAGTCACATCCTTTTCAGACCATTTCTGACAATGGGCATGATACTGAGTTGGGAATAAAGCAAAAAAGAGCAAGTAACTGTGCACCTGGACAAACCATGTTGTAATGCAAGAGATGCAAATACTTTGTTTTAATTTGCACGCAGGGTAAATACTGGCTGCATTTGCATATAGCCCACAAATACTGCACATCTTTACTGTCACACTGTAATTTATATTTGAGTTTGGACACGTACCTCTCTGCCCCACCTGCAGTGCTACATGATTTTGCCATGGTGCAGTTACTTACTATTCTTTTCTTTGCTCCCAACTCGGATTAAGGCCCAATGTGTGTGCAAAACAAACACTTTTTTACACTATGCTAAGTGGCTTATCGCCAACACTGAATAAGGCCAATGTGTTGTTTGTGCCCCCTTCCCTGAAAGCAGGGAACAACCCTGTAAATGCATCCTCTACATCCTTCTATGCATACGTCTGATCGGAATGGCATAAGCCAATGCGGGCATTACGGAGAAAGCCAGGGTCAGAAACTGCACCTGTCATAGGGCTGGTGAAAGTTTCCATGGTGTGTCTAAAGACGCTCCAAGACGGAAATGCGACATCTCAAGACGCTGCAAGTGGGCATTTCAGTTTTGGAAACATTGGCTGCAGAAGTAGCATAAGATGCAGCCGCATCTGCATCCCGCACAGAATCAGGCCTTGTAAGTCTGGACCTTGTCACACTGTATGTTTTATAAATATACCTCCGTGCCTTGTGTCCACTGCAGGGTGTGCCTGGTCTAGAACGTTTATTAAATCGCAGTAATCAACAAGAGACCTGACATACGGAAACACTTAGCAGTTAAGTTGAGTGTGCAAAAAATTTTCTGTATGGACTATAAGTGTGGGAAAAACTTTAATGACAGGTCTCCTATGGAGCACCAGAGTGTGGATATTAAGTCGCTACAGTTACACACAGGAAATGTTCAGAGAAGTTGGTATTGTGAACACTCACCACGCCTCTTCACGTAATGATTTATGACACAACAATGTTTTATTTCATGATGTGAAAGACCTGTATGGGATATTCGTGCACAGCTGTCAGTATGAAGAAATAACTTTGGTCAGAAGTTTGTTCTGACAAGCACATGTGGCCAAAGGCTGCACAGGAAATGTGGCTACTTTATGTTTTACCCTTAGTGCTAGGGAGACATGCAGTGGATTCCAAATGTTTTATTGAAATGTTAAATATTCAGAGTTTGTAACAATATTACAGCTTGTTTGGAAAACAATAAAGCAGTACAAAGCAACTGTATACCCTTTATGATTCATCGCTATAGATTGGGGTATATACAGTACACTATCATTGTCACTGGCAAGTGAAGGAGTTGGGATTTTGGGTGACAAATGGTTAGAAGGTCAGGTTCAGCAAGGAGTTTGCACTAAATATGAAAAATACTAGACTGGACCAAATGAAAGATGATCCTTTACTCTAGTCCAGGGGTGGCCGGACTTTTGGGACCTGGGATCTACTTTCTGTTCACTTAGTTACCGGTGATCTACCGGCATCAAATAACACCAATAATAACACTCACATTTAAAAATAGCATTAAGAATGACAACATCAAATAATCCCCTCTGTGCAAATACCCCCTTCCAGTCCTCTGCATAATAGCCCCCTGTATAATACCCTCCTCCATGCAAATACCCCACTTTGCAGATACCCCCCTTCCAGTCCTCTGCATAATAGCCACTGGCGTTTCTATAATAGGTGCAGTGTGTGCGGTGCACACGGGCCCCTGAGTCCAGAGGGGGCCCCCACCGCACACACTGCACCCATTTGTAAAATACTTACCCCTCCGAAGTCCAGCGCCGCTAGAACACAGTGAAAATGGCCCAGCGGCCATTTTCACGGTGTTCTGCGCATGCGCAGTAGAGATATCTCAGGAAAAATGGCCGCCGCACCATTTTCCTGGAGATCTGCGCATGCGCAGTAGAGTCTGAGCCCTCTAGTGCTCAGACTCTACGGCACTCCGGGCAGAGAGGAGGGGGCCCGACGGAGGAGGCTGAACACGGGCCTCCTCCTCTCTTAAAACGTCCCTGATAATAGCTCCCTGTACAGTACCCTCCACTGTGCAAATACCCCAATTTGCAGATACCCCCCTTCCAGTCCTCTGCATAATAGCCCCCTGTACTCCACCCTTTGCAGATCCCCCCTTGTGTGCAAATATCCCTTTGTGAAGATACAGCACTCTGTGCAGATCCCTCATTTGCAGATCGTCCCTCCCCTTGTGAAGAAACCCCCATTTGCATAACTTACCTGACAAGTTGTCACGCTGCCTAGCTTCAGTCCTCCCTCTCCCGCAGTCACGCTGCATGGCCTCCCACTGGCTGCTTCTCCTGTCGTTGCCACCGCCGGCTGGATCAAACTGGATCCAAATAGAGCCCATTCTCCTCACATCGCGGCTGACGTCACCTGCGCCCCCGCACACTGCATCCCTGCGAACTGTGAAGAGAAGCAGCGGTGGCAGGCCCCTTACAATTATTTTCTGTTAAGATCTACCGGCGGATGCTCCGCGAGCTACCGGTAGATCGCGATCTACCTTTTGGCCAAATCTGCTCTAGTCTATGTAGACCTGGCCTTTGACAAAAGGTCCACAAAAGGGGGGTGTGGCCTGGAGCCTGAACGAGGAGGAAGCACGATCAGGGAGCTCCTCTGTAATATTAACTAAAAACCTATTTAATCTGCCCTCTGCTGAGTTAAACCGCTCCACAGTAAGCCCCTGTGACTGTGAGTAGCCCCCTCAGCAGTGGTCTAGTGCTGCGGAGTCGGGGAGCCGGTTTTCTGGCTCCCGCGGATTGCGGCCTAGCACCACACTGAAGCCGGGGCCTCAATTTTGGAAGAAAAGCCCGAGGCCGAGCGGAGCGCCGAGGAGTGCGGCGGTCTTATTGCTGCCCATGCCTAGGACTCCGGGACGGGACGCTCTCCCCGGGCGACTGGGTCTGGGCGCGCTGTGGGGGAAAGGAGAGCGGCGACCGAAGCGGAGGACCGGAGGGCGGACGGCCCGGAGCTCCGGAAGCGGCGGCCATCTTAAATCCGCAGAACAGCTCACGGACGCGCAGAACGGGTGTCCCGAGGCCCGGTGCTCTGGGAGAGGTGAGCTACGTGTCCGGCTGGACCCCTCTTTCCGAAGCCCGCACTATACATTTAAACTCGGTGGCCCGCCATTTGCACGCACCTGACCGGCATCCCTGCAGCGTTGAGACCCATTGATACCCTGAGGAGGTGTGGGGGGACGCTGGGATACCCTGTTCAGCAGAAAATCACGGCTGTGAGACTGCTGGACCACTTCATACAAAGCTGAGTACCTGAGAGCACCCTAATATCGCAGTTTCTATCTAGATATCTGAGCCCAAGGGGCTGAATACACGGCTGCTTGCCCCCGTACAGGAGCAAACGGTTGAAGGGATGAGTGTACCTGGGCAAGGGCCCTGCTTGTGCTGCGCTGAGATGTGATCTTTCACTCGAGATGTTCTCCTAATACCTCCCCGCAACCGTTTTAGCTGATACATACCCACACGAGCCGTGACCCTATTGACGTGAAGGGGCCGATACTCCTCAGGTACCGAATTATGTACTTTTCTGTGATATCTGAAGCCATGCCTCCAAAGAAGCATAAACCCTCCAAGCAGATTAAACAAATTCCCTTCTTTAAGCCGTCTCCATTCCGAAACAAATCTTCAGAGGCTGGGGCTGCGGCAGTAGGCCCATCTCCTCAACTTATGCGGTCTCCTCCCTCGATCTCTGAGTCCCCTGCCAGGGAAGCTTCCCCATCGATACACCTCGAGGACAGTGAGGCGCTGACAGTGGGAAGTATGAAACTCTTGCTACATAAGTTCAAAGACGACGTAACATCTGAGTTCAGAACCACGTTGAAAACCTGCCAGAACTCTATTGATGATCTGGGGGATAGGACAGGTCAGCTGGAAACGAAGATGAGCGAAGTAGTTAGCTCCCATAACACATTGATAGACTCTCATGACACCTTGGAGGGTGAAGTGAACTTTCTGCGGGATAAAGTGGCGGATTTGGAGGACCGCTCGCGCAGGAATAATTTGAAACTCAGAGGGGTCCCCGACTCGATCTCGAACAGCAGCCTCCACGATTACACTCTGGAGATATTCAAAAAACTGTTGCCTTCTGCCAGTTCCTCAGATCTCCTGCTAGACCGTATACACAGAATCCCGAAGGCCCGGGGTGCTCCAGAGGGTGCGACCAGAGATGTATTGATGAGGGTCCACTTTTATCATATAAAGGAAGCTCTGTTGAAGGCGGTCAGACCCTCCTCTGATACAGCGGATGCCTTGGGTAACCTTCAATTATATGGAGACCTGTCGCAGTACACCCTCAGCAAAAGACGTTCTCTTCAACCGATTACTGCTGCTCTTCGGAAGGCAGGCATACTCTACAGATGGGGATTCCCCACACGCCTGTTAATCTCCAGAGATGGCTCAACCATAGCGGTTACGTCTCTCGATGAAGGTATGAAGCTGCTACGTAAATGGAACCTGGGGGAAGAACGCAATCCCAGTTCCCCTGATCATCGGATCCAGCAGGACTGGTCGATAGCTGAGAAGTAGAGGCATTATATTTACACTTACCTATTACTACTACCTCTGACGGGATTGGAGTCTCAGAACATTGATTCAACTACAAAGATCGTCTCATTTAGATTAAGGTTTAATCCGGTCACTGCAAGTATGTTTGACTATTATTGGCCGATACCTATTACATCTGAGCGTGAGTTTACGAATGAGACACATAATGTTTGTAATCTACATGTTTTAGTTTCTTTTTCTCACTTAATTCATATTCGCTAAGATAAATGCACTAATTCTCAATATTCTGTGATGTACTGTAGATTTCTCTGGCCCTGTACTTCCCGGTTATAGGTGTAGTAGGCCGTATGGGCGTATATACATACAGTTTTATAATTTACAGTTGTTTGGTTGCGGGGGGGTTGGCCACCAACCCCTCTTTCAAATGGTGAGGCGCTGGAAGTTGTGGCGCCTTACTGTGGCCCCATATCTTTATGGGACCTGTTTCCTTTCTCTCTTCTGCATTTCTCTCTTGTCTTCCCCTGTTTGTCCCCCTCATGTGTCTTGTCTTCCCCAGGGAATTGTTCCTAACTATCTGATTCAGCGGTTGAAGCTTTACCTCACGTTCCTAACTATCTGATTCAGCGGTTGAAGCTTTACCTCACTTTACCTCACGTTCCATGGTCAGGTTAGTTTCACTAAATGTTAAGGGATTAAACTCCCCACAAAAACGCAAATTGGCATTGTCCTCCTTCCATAAAATGAAGGCGAATGTGGTTGCGGTTCAAGAAACCCACTTTAGGAAAGCGGATCCCCCAAAATTTTACGACAACCGGTTCCCTACCTGCTATATGGCAAATGGCCCTACAAAAAAAGCGGGGGTAGCGATACTCTTTTCCATGCATTGCTCCTTTACTCTTGAATCCCAAATAAAGGACCCTGAGGGCAGATATCTCATATTAATAGGACAGTTGGAAAACACGTCGGTCACCTTAGTGTCATGCTATGCCCCGAATTCGGGTCAGCTAAGCTTCTCTAGGAGACTTTGTTCCCTGATACAAAAACACAATAAGGGGGCAACTATGATACTGGGGGATTTCAATCTAGTGGTAGACCCTTTATTAGACAGATCTAACCCTAATAGAGGCACCTTGAGGGGGAATCGAAGTACACGTGACGGAGGGCCTAACCTCCGCCAGGTGTTAGGAGAGTTCGATTTGTATGACGTATGGAGAACTAAGCACCCCACAGATCGGGACTACTCCTTCTATTCACATGTTCACTCTTCATACTCTAGGATAGACCTCGCTTTGACACATAAGGAGACTTTAATGAACATACGGGAAATTAAAATCCTACCTATGACTTGGTCTGATCACTCCCCGGTAGAAGTAAACTGGGAGTTGGGGAAGGGTGGAACCCCTCCAGGGCCCTGGAGATTGGGAAGACTCTTTCTAAATAACCCTGACGCGCTTCTTACAACTCGCAAAGCCATACAATTGTACCTCGATACCAATAAATCGGAGGACACCTCGATTTTTAACAATTGGTGTTCTCTTAAAGCGGTGATTCGAGGCTCGGTCATCCAGACTGCCGCCAGAATTAAACGCTCACAACGGGCGGAACGCCTGCTTGCAGATACAGAGGCTACTAGACTGGAGTTATTACATAAAGCAGACCCTTTAAACAAAGCCACTTATAAACTACTGTGAACAGCCCGGGAAAAAGTAAACCTATTCTCACTTAGAGAGGTACAGCGAAACATTGATAGACTGAACCAGAGGTTCTATGTACTCGGTAATAAAGCGGGACGCCTACTGGCTAGGAAACTGCAGAACAGACGAGCTAGAACTAGGATACATTATGTATGTTCTGCGACAGGTTCTAGGGTGTCTGACCCCTATGACATTGCAAACACCTTTGCAGAGTACTACTCCCAACTCTATAATTTAAGGTCCGATCCGAATACCCCTCAGCCCGGAGAGGTTGATATCCAGTTGTTCCTGAAGGAGATTTCCCTACCAGGGTTGGATCCGGCGACCTGCCAGTCCCTGGGCTCCCCCTGGACTGCGGATGAGCTAGATGAGGCTATCACGGCGCTACCGAGGGACAAGGTCCCCGGCCCTGATGGCTTCCCCTCCAATTTTTATAAAGCATATAAGAATGAACTTGCCCCTTTACTACTGTCTGTTTTCAATGAGGCATCGGACGTGGGGGAGCTCCCCAGAGAAATGCTAGAGGCACAGATAGTTGCTATACCAAAACCAGGCAAGCCCCCCACGGCGGTGCAAAATTACCGTCCTATAGCTTTGTTGAACACAGACATTAAGCTCTTCGCAAGGCTGGGAGCTAACCGCCTTTCCCCCCTACTCCCTTCCCTTATAGCTGCTGATCAGGTGGGATTTGTCCCGGGAAGGCAGGCGCCGGACAATACTCGCAGGGTGTTTAACATATTAGAACACTGCGATCTGAATAAAAAGGCCCTTCTTATGATCTCACTCGACGCCGAAAAGGCATTTGACAGACTCCACTGGAGATATCTGAGAGCTGTTCTAAACAAATTTGGGCTGACTGGAAGGTTCTTGGACTCCATCTTCGCCCTGTATTCTGCCCCCTCTGCAAGGGTGTTTGTTAATGGATGCTTATCAAAGAATTTTAAAATCACTAACGGAACTAGACAGGGCTGCCCCATGTCACCTCTCATTTTTGCTTTAGCCATTGAACCGTTGGCCGAGCTTATTAGATCTGATCCGAATATATCAGGCCCAGAGATAGGAGGTATGACTCACAAGATCAGCCTATTTGCTGACGACATTTTGTTATGTTTAACACACCCAGAAACTTCACTAACTGCACTCCACACTATTCTGGAGTGGTATTCCAGAATTTCATATTATAAATTGAATACAACCAAAACGGAAGCCCTCCCGCTCCACATACCACCACGTACTGTGACTCGACTTAAAGATCAATATAGATACGCTTGGCAGGTCAGGTCCATTAAATATTTAGGAATTCACCTCTCACTAGATAGGGACCTATATGAATGCATCTATTTACCCCTCTTCTCCGCCTTCGAACACTTAATAAAGGAGTGGTCCCTCCATGAAATATCCTGGTAAGGTCGAATTAATGCGACCAAGATGATCTTACTCCCCAAACTCCTGTATTTGTTCAGAGCTATACCTCGCAGCTTCCCCAGGCCTCTTCTAGCTAGAGTTAATTCGATCTTCTCCCAGTACATTTGGAAGGGGTCTAGACCCCGCATATCTAGACAAGTTCTGGTACTGCCTAAGACGCTGGGGGGAGTGGCTTATCCCAATTTGGAAGCATATCACTCCGCTTGCCTTCTTAGCCAGGCTCGAGATTGGTTCAATATACACAGCCCCAAACCATGGGTTGTGATAGAACGATCCTTTTTGGGAATAACTGATTTGAGAGACCTATTTTTGGTGCCTTCTCAGGGTGTTCCTAAACAGTTGGGCCCAGGGGAATCGGTTAGATGCACTTTGAAAGCTTGGCATGCGATAGCGGCGCTAGATCCGATGATTCTACTCCCCTCAGCGGAACTGCAAACTAGGACTACTGCAAGTCTCATACCCAATCTTGGATTGGAGGCTTGGATCAAGGCTGGGGTCGAACACTTAGGGGATCTATACCTGGAGGGAGTTCTGGTGCCCTTCTCTAGGTTAGTAAGTCAAACAGGTATTCAGAGGCAAGACTTTTTTAAATATCTTCAGATACGACACTGGTTGCAATCCTGCGGGAGGGAGGGGGTAGCTCCCACTCCTCTTCCGGCCTCCCTTCGCCTCAGACTGTCCACCCCAGGACATGGAGGTGGGATATCTAAATGGTATCACTACATAATTCTCCTTTCCAAACAAGGAAAGACTCCCTCGCAGTTAAAGTGGGAAAGGGATCTCTCTGTTGACCTGCGGGAGGAGGAATGGGATTGTATTTTTTCAAAATGCTTTAAAATCTCGAAGTGTCTTCAACACTCTGAAATGTATTTTAAACTGTGTCAAAGGGCGTACTTCACTCCGCAGAGGCTACATATCATGTGGCCCTCGGTCTCCAGGATGTGCTGGAGGAATTGTGGCCAGGTGGGCAACATTTTACATGTCTTTTGGGAATGCCCTGCTGTGAGACCGCTGTGGACCGAAGTATTTGCCCTTCTCCGGGAGATATTGGGGAGGGAGATACCTAAGAACCCTATGTTTGCGTTATTCCATTATACATCACCTGACCTTTTACCATGTGATAGATATATTGCCGGCCACGTTCTTATTTCGACCAAGGCTGCAATAGGACACCATTGGTAAACAGCAAATTTACCCACTATTCAATCCATAGTCGCTAGCACGCATAAACACTTTTTGTTCGAATCAGCTGGAGTGAACTCTTCAACCTCATCATCCTCTGTGTTGAGTTCTTGGTTGAAATGGAAAGACTTCCGAGAGAAGAAAGGGATGCCTATGATTGATACTTCCCCCGTAGACTTGACAAACCTGCATTCCCCACAATCTGAGGATAACTAAGTAATATTGCTATAAACTAGACACACTTTATAATCACCTAAGCGATACCTGGTCTGCTGTATATGGGACGTTCCCACTAGAGGAACTTGACCCTTGTCTTTGTTAACCCTTATGTGTCTCTCTGAGTTGTCTTCCTTTATGTCCTAATCTATCTTCTTTTTCTTTAACTGTTAGTCTATATCTGTTTAGAGCCGGATCCAGGAGGACATGATTAAGACAAATACATAAACTGTTGTACTGATAAACTACCGACATATATATGCCTGTTATCCATTTCAGTCAACCCCTGCGTGGATTGGACTCCTCATGTGCCGATGTATCTGGCTTGTTTGTTTGTTTGTGTATAAAAAAATAAAATAAAAAAAAACTATTGTTTAAAAAAAAAAGGTCCACAAAAGTGTAGGCTAATGAACTGGAACATAGCAACCAATACGCCAAATGACAAATACTTACATAAAATTCAATATCAGTTTTTATTCATAGATGTGCTCATGATGATCTCTGTAGACCCAGAATCAGTAAGACCTTAGGATGTTAAGGTTGTGCGTCCATGGATGTTTTATTTAAACACAATATTTATTTGTGGGATCACAAAAAACAAACAGGAACCAACAGATGGTAATTATAGCATAGTACATTACAAATACAACCTAACAGTTGGTACGTATAAAGAGAACTAAGAAAAAATGATCCATTTTTGACCCAAAGAGCGGGTATTATAAAACAGAAAGAATGGCAGTCAGCCGAAAGTCCAACTGACTGATATTGAGGAGTAGTATAGGAGAAAGTAGAAAAGAGAGAGAGAAA
Organism: Pseudophryne corroboree; assembly: GCF_028390025.1. NCBI lineage: Eukaryota > Metazoa > Chordata > Amphibia > Anura > Myobatrachidae > Pseudophryne > Pseudophryne corroboree. Next base: position 331,586,417 of record NC_086447.1, on the reverse strand, counting down.
GAGAAGAGAGAAAGGAAGATACAGAAAGATAGAATAGGTTAGGATAGAGTCCCCGGGAGGGTTCCATCAGATATAGCACAGAGCATTATTAGTTGAAAGGTGAAGGGGCATGTTGGGTAGTCAGCCATGGACTCCATATTTTATCAAATGACTTAAGGTGCATACACACGGAGAGATTTTGGCTATGAGAGATTTTGACTAACTTTTCCCTTGAACTGGCAGTAGGAGATTTTGACTAACTTTACCAGAGATTTTGTCTAACTATGCAAGAGATTTTGGCTATGGGAGATTTTGACTATCTCATTTAAATAAGGGGATGAGTGTCATATATAGGATGAATTTACAGGGTGGCTGGTATTTAAATAGCTAAAAGTTAAAAAAAAAAATTTGCGTGGGGTCCCCCCTCCTATGCAAAACCAGCCTCGGGCTCTTTGAGCCAGTCCTGGTTGTTAAAATACAGAGGAAAAAATGAGTAGGATTCCCCCATATTTAGACAACCAGCACCGGGCTCTGCGTCCGGTCCTGGTTTAAAAAATACGGGGGACAAAAGACATAGGGGTCCCCCGTATTTTTAAAACCAGCACCGGGCTCCACTAGCCAGGGAGATAATGCCACAGCCGGGGGACACTTTTATATTGGTCCCTGCGGCCGTGCCATTACCCCCCCAACTAGTCACCCCTGGCCGGGGTACACTGGAGTGAGGACCCCTTAAATCAAGGGGTCCCCCCCTCCAGCCACCCAAGGGCCAGGGGTGAAGCCCGAGGCTGCCCCCCCCATCCGTGGGCCGGTGGATGGGAGGCTGATAGCCTTTCAATAGTAATATTGTTCTTTACAGGAGGCCTATAGGTCCCAGCAAGCCTGCCCCAGCATGCTGGCACTTGGAGAACCACAAGTGCCAGCATGCCCGGACATAAAGGGCCCGCTGGCACCTGTAGTCCACCTGTAAAGAAAATATTAAAAAAAAAACACAACACATTCTTTTAAAAATCCTTTATTAAACTGGGTCTTCACCTGGGGGCGGCGGCCTTTAAGCTCTTTTGCATGGCCGCCGCCTTCCCAGGGCTTCCGGCGTCTTCACCTGGGGGGCGCCACCTCCCCAGGGCTTCTGGGGTCTTGCTCCGGCGTCTTCACCTGGTGGGCGGCGGCTGCTAAGCTCTTTTGCATAGCCGCCGCCCATCCAGGACTTCCACGGCGTCTTCAGGAGCTCTTCTCCGCTCCTCCTCCGCCGTCGGACTGACAGCCGCTGCCTCGCGCTGACTTATATAAGTCAGCGGGAGGGGGCGGGGCGATGACGCGGCGAGCCGTGATTGGCTCGCGGCGGCCATCTTGAATTTCAAAAATGACGCTGAGGCGCCATTTTTGAAACTGGTACCGCTCCGCTGCCAAACTCTGCAAGAGAAAGGTAAATTTCCGCCGCCCGCACCGCTGCCGCAACCCGCCGCCGCCCGCACCGCCACCCGCACCGCCGCCGCCCACACCGCCACCCGCCGCCGCCCGCACCGCCGCCGCAACCCGCCGCCGCCCGCACCGCCGCCACAACCCGCCGCCGCCCGCACCACCGCCGCCTGCAACATCGCTATCGCTGGGAAAAATCGCTGGCCTCTAGCGATTTTAACTAACTTTACCAGCGACATAGCCAAAATTGACTTGCCGGCACTGACTATTTTTCCCAGCGATAGCGACTTAGCGGGGACGCGCATCGCTATCGCTGCCTGTATACACACGGAGCGATCTGCACTAACTTTCTGAGCGATTTTGACTATATAGTCAAAATCGCTCAGTTATATCGCTCCGTGTGTATGCACCTTTAGAGGAGCAATTAATGATACTAGTCATGTAGTCCATACGGTAAACGTACCAGATGCGGGCAATTATAGACTGTACGGAGGGCGGAATAGGGTTTTTCCAGTCTGCGGCCAATTGATATGTCATTGCAGAAACTATGTGACGCAACAGTTTATTTAGAAATTTTGTCAGCATTGGCAGGTTATCCATGGATGTTTTAAATAATAAACCAACCTTCTAGATTTTAGTAGCAGCTAATTTATTTTACAAATATCTATTTAAGCTGTATGTAAGCTACTTTGTACTGGGTTGACCCTCAACTGCAAGTGTGCTCCTTAAATGATTTGCCTTGCTTTCTACACTATGAAGATAAAAGTGAAATTGTGTGCTCCTGCAGCAGACACGTGTTCATGAAGGTATAAACTGGTAGAGGGGCACTGATTAGATCATATGCTAACGAAATGGCTTGCTGGAAGGAGCTAACCGAGTTTCAAAAGGGGATCATTGTAGGCTGTGCTATGTCATGTTTCCAGGGTGACGCTGAAATGATATACAGAAATGTCGGTTACCAGGAAAGACTGGCCTGCTCAGAGTCCAGATCTTAACCATCTGGGTTGAATTGGAGTGACCGGTGAGTTCTAGACAGACTCAACCTTCTTCGGTATAACAGTTTGTCACTGTACTTAAGGTGGAATAATGGCAAAACATACTGCCTGCTGTTGTCCAGGCCCTTGTGGACAGTTTGCGAAGAAGGGTGTCTGCAGTAATCACTGCACGTGGTGGACCTACAATGTACTGATGTCAATAAAATCTTGTTGCTCTATTTCTTTTGTGACGAATTCTCTGAATTTTATTACCAGATAGATTCAGGGATTGTTACAGGTAATTTTCAGTGTGCGGAAGGGAATTTGGGGGTTGGGGATTTGCACCCCCCTTCCTCTTTGTCTGTTGTTTGTCTGTGACCCCTCCCTCTTCCAGCACCTGATATATAATTACCTCCAGGTATGATTGAGCAGCTTCCCAATTGTTTGTCTGCTTGTGTGCATGAGGCATTGAATGGGAGCAGCATTTGGAAGGCATGCTGTTCCTTGTAGTGCCAATGGGAGATCCTGGGGGTGGCTCCTGGGTAAGTTAGCTCTCTGTTTGGAAGTGTTTTAGTAAAAGCCTTTATCATGAGGCGTACTGTGACAAATTACATGGCCCTATGTGGGCACTGCTATTATGTAGGTTAGGACTGCTGTATCAGAGAAGCCGTGAAGTGGCCAGCAGCTAAACATGTGTTTGCAAACATTTGTGATGAATTCTCTGAATTTTATTACCAGATAGATTCAGGGATTGTTACAGGTAATTTTCAGTGTGCGGAAGGGAATTTGGGGGTTGGGGATTTGCACCCCCCTTCCTCTTTGTCTGTTGTTTGTCTGTGACCCCTCCCTCTTCCAGCACCTGATATATAATTACCTCCAGGTATGATTGAGCAGCTTCCCAATTGTTTGTCTGCTTGTGTGCATGAGGCATTGAATGGGAGCAGCATTTGGAAGGCATGCTGTTCCTTGTAGTGCCAATGGGAGATCCTGGGGGTGGCTCCTGGGTAAGTTAGCTCTCTGTTTGGAAGTGTTTTAGTAAAAGCCTTTATCATGAGGCGTACTGTGACAAATTACATGGCCCTATGTGGGCACTGCTATTATGTAGGTTAGGACTGCTGTATCAGAGAAGCCGTGAAGTGGCCAGCAGCTAAACATGTGTTTGCAAACATTTGTGACGAATTCTCTGAATTTTATTACCAGATAGATTCAGGGATTGTTACAGGTAATTTTCAGTGTGCGGAAGGGAATTTGGGGGTTGGGGATTTGCACCCCCCTTCCTCTTTGTCTGTTGTTTGCTCTATTTCTTGTCAGTGTCCCATCAATTTTGTCTACATAGTGTAGGAGGGTAAATGTTGGGTACAAGAGGAAGGTATTTATTTTATTTATAAACTGATTTCCTAATATCATTATGCTATATCCAGCTTGTCTGTGCTGTGACAAATAATTTATGAAGATTACACTTTTAGGGCAGTACGGATGGTGCAATGGTTAGCATTACTGCCTCACAGCACTGAGGTCATGGGTTCGATTCCCACCATGGCAGAGTTTGTATATTCTCCCCATACTTGCATGGGTTTCCTCCGGTTTCCTACCACATTCCAAAAATATACTGGTAGGTTAATTGACTCCCAACAATATTAACCCGAATGTGTGTGCGTGTACATGTGGTAGGGAATATAGATTGTAAGCTCCACTGGCGCAGAGACTGTTGTGAATGGCCATATAAATAACTAGTAATAATAAATAAATAATAAATAAAAAGGTATTGAACAAGATCCACTTTTTTATTATTATTTAGAAATGATTTCTGTGACTTATTGTAGGTTTTATAAATCTGATTCTACTGACATACTGAGGGTTACCTACCAGTAAAATAACAGTATGCATGTGCAGTAATCTATAGTGCCCACGCATTAGCTTTACGTGATAAGTTTACACTAGGGCCCTCATTCCGAGTTGATCGGTCGCAAGGCGAATTTAGCAGAGTTACACACGCTAAGCCGCCGCCTACTGGGAGTGAATCTTAGCTTCTTAAAATTGCGACCGATGTATTCGCAATATTGCGATTACTAACTACTTAGCAGTTTCAGAGTAGCTACAGACTTACTCTGCCTGTGCGATCATTTCAGTGCTTGTCAGTCCTGGTTGACGTCACAAACACACCCAGCGTTCGCCCAGGCACTCCCACCGTTTCCCCGGCCACTCCTGCGTTTTTTCCGGAAACGGTAGCGTTTTCAGCCACACGCCCCTGAAACGCCGTGTTTCCGCCCAGTAACACCCATTTCCTGTCAATCACATTACGATCGCCGGAGCGAAGAAAAAGCCGTGAGTAAAAATACTTTCAACATAGTAAAGTTACTTGGCGCAGTCGCAGTGCGAACATTGCGCATGCGTACTAAGCGGATTTTCACTGCGATGCGATGAAAAATACCGAGCGAACAACTCGGAATGAGGGCCCATATTCATTCAAATTAATTATTGATTATGGGTTACTGCATGCTTCCACTTTATTAGCTCAATTGATTATATATATGGAATTCATGGTGGGATTACATTATTTTACTATTATGTTGCTTTTTGTTTGGGTGTAAAATTAAGTTAATAGTTTTCTCTATCGTCCTAGTGGATGCTGGGGTTCCTGAAAGGACCATGGGGGATAGCGGCTCCGCAGGAGACAGGGCACAAAAAGTAAAGCTTTAGGATCAGGTGGTGTGCACTGGCTCCTCCCCCTATGACCCTCCTCCAAGCCTCAGTTAGATTTTTGTGCCCGGCCGAGAAGGGTGCAATCTAGGTGGCTCTCCTAAAGAGCTGCTTAGAAAAGTTTAGCTTAGGTTTTTTATTTTACAGTGAGTCCTGCTGGCAACAGGATCACTGCAACGAGGGACTTAGGGGAGAAGAAGTGAACTCACCTGCGTGCAGGATGGATTGGCTTCTTTGGCTACTGGACATTAGCTCCAGAGGGACGATCACAGGTACAGCCTGGATGGTCACCGGAGCCTCGCCGCCGGCCCCCTTGCAGATGCTGAAACAAGAAGAAGGTCCAGAATCGGCGGCATGAAGACTCCTCAGTCTTCTTAAGGTAGCGCACAGCACTGCAGCTGTGCGCCATTTCCTCTCAGCACACTTCACACGGCAGTCACTGAGGGTGCAGGGCGCTGGAAGAAGGGCGCCCTGGGAGGCAATGAAAACCTATTTTTGGCTAAAAATACCTCACATATAGCCTCCGGGGGCTATATGGAGATATTTAACCCCTGCCAGAATCCGTTAAGAGCGGGAGACGAGGCCGCCGAAAAAGGGGCGGGGCCTATCTCCTCAGCACACAGCGCCATTTTCCCTCACAGAAAGGCTGGAGGGAAGGCTCCCAGGCTCTCCCCTGCACTGCACTACAGAAACAGGGTTAAAACAGAGAGGGGGGGCACTAATTTGGCGTTAGAAATATATAAAAAAGATGCTATAAGGGAAAACACTTATATAAGGTTGTCCCTATATAATTATAGCGTTTTTGGTGTGTGCTGGCAAACTCTCCCTCTGTCTCTCCAAAGGGCTAGTAGGTCCTGTCCTCTATCAGAGCATTCCCTGTGTGTGTGCTGTGTGTCGGTACGTGTGTGTCGACATGTATGAGGACGATGTTGGTGAGGAGGCGGAGCAATTGCCTGTAATGGTGATGTCACTCTCTAGGGAGTCGACACCGGAATGGATGGCTTATTTAGGGAATTACGTGATAATGTCAACACGCGGCAAGGTCGGTTGACGACATGAGACGGCCGACAAACAATTAGTACCGGTCCAGACGTCTCAAAAACACCGTCAGGGGTTTTAAAACGCCCTTTTACTTTAGTCGGTCGACACAGACACAGACAGGGACACTGAATCCAGTGTCGACGGTGAATAAACAAACGTATTCCTTATTAGGGCCACACGTTAAGGGCAATGAAGGAGGTGTTACATATTTCTGATACTACAAGTACCACAAAAGAGGGTATTATGTGGGATGTGAAAAAACTACCGTAGTTTTTCCTGAATCAGATAAATTAAATGAAGTGTGTGATGATGCGTGGGTTCCCCCCGATAGAAAATATGGGCGGTATACCCTTTCCCGCCAGAAGTTAGGGCGCGTTGGGAAACACCCCTTAGGGTGGATAAGGCGCTCACACGCTTATCAGAACAAGTGGCGGTACCGTCTATAGATAGGGCCGTCCTCAAGGAGCCAGCTGACAGGAGGCTGGAAAATATCATAAAAAGTATATACACACATACTGGTGTTATACTGCGACCAGCGATCGCCTCAGCCTAGATGTGCAGAGCTGGGGTGGCTTGGTCGGATTCCCTGACTAAAAATATTGATACCCTTGACAGGGACAGTATTTTATTGACTATAGAGCATTTAAAGGATGCATTTCTATATATGCGAGATGCACAGAGGGATATTTGCACTCTGGCATCAAGAGTAAGTGCGATGTCCATATCTGCCAGAAGATGTTTATGGACACGACAGTGGTCAGGTGATGCAGATTCCAAACGGCACAAAGGTGTATTGCCGTATAAAGGAAGAGGAGTTATTTGGGGTCGGTCCATCGGACCTGGTGGCCACGGCAACTGCTGGAAAATCCACCGTTTTTTACCCTAAGTCACATCTCTGCAGAAAAAGACACCGTCTTTTCAGCTTCAGTCCTTTCGTCCCTATAAGAGTCATATCTGCCCAGGGATAGAGGAAAGGGAAGAAGACTGCAGCAGGCAGCCCATTCCCAGGAACAGAAGCGTTCCACCGCTTCTGACAAGCTCTCAGCATGACGCTGAGACCGTACAGGACCCCTGGATCCTACAAGTAGTATCCCAGGGGTACAGATTGGAATGTCGAGACGTTTCCCCTGCGCAGGCTCCTGAAGTCTGCTTTACCAAGGTCTCCCTCCGACAAGGAGGCAGTATGGGAAACAATTCACGAGCTGTATTCCCAGCAGGTGATAATTAAATTACCCCTCCTACAACAAGAAAAGGGGTATTATTCCACACTATATTGTGGTACTGAAGCCAGAAGGCTAGGTGAGACCTATTCTAAATCTAAAAAAATTTTGAACACTTACAAAGGTTCAAATCAAGATGGAGTCACTCAGAGCAGTGATAACGAACCGGGAAGAAGGGGACTATATGGTGTCCCGAGACATCAGGGATGCTTACCTCCATGTCCCAAATTTGCCCTTATCACTAAGGGTACCTCAGGTTCGTGGTACAGAACTGTCACTATCAGTTTCAGACGCTGCCGTTTGGATTGTCCACGGCACCCCGGGTCTTTACCAAGGTAATGGCCGAAATGATGGTTCTTCTTCGAAGAAAAGGCGTCTTAATTATCCCTTACTTGGACGATCTCCTGATAAGGGCAAAGTCCAGGGAACAGTTGGAGGTCGGAGTAGCACTATCTCGGATACTGTTACAACAGCAGGGGTGGATTCTAAATATTCCAAAATCGCAGCTGATCCCGACAACAAGTCTCCTGTGCTTAGGGATGATTCTGGACACAGTCCAGAAAAAGGTGTTTCTCCCGGAAGAGAAAGCCAGGGAGTTATCCGAGCTAGTCAGGAACCTCCTAAAATCAGTGCATCATTGCACAAGGGCCATGGTAAAAAAATGGTGACTTCCTTCGAAGCAATTCCAGTCGGCAGATTTCATGCAAGAACTTTTCAGTGGGATCTGCTGGACAAATGGTCCGGATCGCATCTTCAGATGCATCAGCGGATAACCCTATATCCAAGGACAAGGGTGTCTCTCCTGTGGTGTTTACAGAGTGCTCATCTTCTAGAGGGCCGCAGATTCGGCATTCAGTTTTGGATGTTGGTGACCACGGAGGCCAGCCCGAGAGGCTGGGGAGCAGTCACACAAGGAAAAAATTTCCAGGGAGTGTGATCAAGTCTGGAGACTTTTCTCCACATAAATATAGCTAAGGGTAAATTTATAATGCTCTAAGCTTAGCAAGACCTCTGCTTCAAGGTCAGCCGGTATTGATCCAGTGGGATAAAACATCACGGCAGTCGCCCACGTAAATAGACAGGGCGGCACAAGAAGCAGGAGGGCAGTGGCAAAAACTGCAAGGACTTTTCGCTGGGCGGAAAATCATGTGATAGCACTGTCAGCAGTGTTTCATTCCGGGAATGAAAACTGGGAAGCAGACTTCCTCAGTAGGCACGACCTCCACCCGGCAGAGTGGGAACTTCATGGGGAAGTTTTCCACATGATTGTAAACCGTTGGGAATTACCAAAGGTGGACATGATGGCGTCCCGTCTGAACAAAAAACGGGACAGGTATTGCGCCAGGTTAAGAGACCCTCAGGCAATAGCTGTGGACGTTCTGGTAACACCGTGGGTGTACCAGTCGGTGTATGTGTTCCATCCTCTGCTTTTCATACCTAAGGTACTGAGAATTATAAGACGTAGAGGAGTAAGAACTATACTCATGGCTCCGGATTGGCCAAGAAGGACTTGGTACCCGGAACTTCAAGAGATGCTCACAGAGGACTTATGGCCTCTGCCGCTAAGAAGGGACTTGTTTCAGCAAGTACCATGTCTGTTCCAAGACTTACCGCAGCTGCGTTTGACGGCATGGCGGTGGAACGCCGGATCCTAAGGGAAAAGGCATTCAGGAAGAGGTCATTCCTACCCTGGTCAAAGCCAGAAAGGAGGTGACCGCACAACATTATCACCACATGTGGCGAAAATATGTTGCGTGGTGTGAGGCCAGGAAGGCCCCACGAAGACATTTCAACTCGGTCGATTCCTGCATTTCCTGCAAACAGGAGTGTCTATGGGCCTCAAATTGGGGTCCATTAAGGTTCAAATTTCGGCCCTGTCGATTTTTCTTCCAGAAAGAATTGGCTTCAGTTCCTGAAGTCCAGAAGTTTGTCAAGGGAGTATTGCATATACAACCCCCTTTTGTGCCTCCAGTGGCACTGTGGGATCTCAACGTAGTTCTGGGATTCCTCAAAACACATTGGTTTAAAACCAGTCAAATCTGTGGATTTGAAGCATCTCACATGAAAAGTGAACATGCTCTTGGACCTGGCCTGGACCAGGCGAGTGTCAAATTGGTGGTTTTTTTCTCAAAAAAGCCCATATCTGTTTGTCCATTCGGACAGGGCAGAGCTGCGGACTCGTCCCCAGTTCTCTCCCTAAGGTGGTGTCAGTGTTTCACCTGAACCAGCTTATTGTGGTGTCTTGCGCCTACTAGGGACTTGGAGGACTCCAAGTTGCTAGATGTGGTCAGGGCCCTGAAAATATAGGTTCCAGGACGGCTGGAGTCAGGAAAACTGACTTGCTGTTATCCTGTATGCACCCAACAAACTGGGTGCTCTTGCTTCTAAGCAGACTTTTGCTAGTTGGATGTGTAATACAATTCAGCTTGCACATTCTGTGGCAGGCCTGCCACAGCCAAAATATGTAAATGCCCATTCCACAAGGAAGGTGGGCTCATCTTGGGCGGCTGCCCGAGGGGTCTCGGCTTTACAACTTTGCCGAGCGGCTATTTAGTCAGGGGCAAACACGTTTGTAAAATCCTACAAATTTGATAACCTGGCTAAGGAGGACCTGGAGTTCTCTCATTCGGTGCTGCAGAGTCATCCGCACTCTCCCGCCCGTTTGGGAGCTTTGGTATAATCCCCATGGTCCTTTCAGGAACCCCAGCATCCACTAGGACGATAGAGAAAATAAGAATTTACTTACCGATAATTCTATTTCTCGGAGTCCGTAGTGGATGCTGGGCGCCCATCCCAAGTGCGGATTATCTGCAATACTTGTACATAGTTACAAAAATCGGGTTATTATTGTTGTGAGCCATCTTTCAGAGGCTCCGCTGTTATCATACTGTTAACTGGGTTCAGATCACAGGTTGTACAGTGTGATTGGTGTGGCTGGTATGAGTCTTACCCGGGATTCATAAATCCTTCCTTATTGTGTACGCTCGTCCGGGCACAGTATCCTAACTGAGGCTTGGAGGAGGGTCATAGGGGGAGGAGCCAGTGCACACCACCTGATCCTAAAGCTTTACTTTTTGTGCCCTGTCTCCTGCGGAGCCGCTATCCCCCATGGTCCTTTCAGGAACCCCAGCATCCACTACGGACTCCGAGAAATAGAATTATCGGTAAGTAAATTCTTATTATTACACCTACCTCCCTATCAGTCCTAATAATAAATCAATAGCATTCACATTTTATATATTTATTTCCCTCACTAGTCCCAACATTAACTTATTAATATCCCTATTTCATAAATAGGTCTATTTCCTTGTTTGTCCCAATATAAAGTTAAAATAGCATTTCATTTCGCCAAATCCCCACATTTAAAAGATCACACTATGTATTAATAGCCTAGCCTCAGTAGCCAACCCATAATATTAATACCCCAGCAAATATTAACCTACTCTGTAGTTGGTGTGATAGATCTATGGAGGGATACATTCTTCCCCAACTAGCTCCTTTCAGTCTCTGTAGTGGGATGAGAAAGAAGGGGGAGGGGGAAGAGAACAGAGAACCTGACTCTCACAGTATAAGGTGGCTGGTCACAGTAGAGCACAATGAAGACTGTAAAAAAAACAAAACAGTGAAAATAAGTTACATGAGGCCACAGACAGGGCTCCCTGCATCCATATAGACGAGCCAATGCAGGAGAGATGTGTGCTGGGCGAACCGCGCAGCACACATCTCTCCCGCCGCTCAGCACAGCGCGATCTGTGCTGAGCGTGCAGGGGGAGACGGGGGGGGGCGCTCACTTCACCCAGCAAGCGACCCGCTAGATTGGCCTGCATGTAGGCCAATCTAGCACCAGCGATAGCGACGCGCGGGGCTGCGCATCGCTATCGTTGTTAGGGCTACACACGGAGCGATCTTGCTGAAAATCTAAGCAATCTAGTCATATTGCTTAGGTTATCGCTCCGTGTGTAACCCCCTTTATAGTGCAGAGTGGCTCAGTCATTGCTAATACTTACTCTGTCAGAGTGGCAATGAGTCTCCCCCCACCTCAGCCTTGTGCTCTGGGCAGTGGTAAATGACATACAACCCACTATGGTATATTCAACATAAATAAACTGCACTTTACATAAGCAAATGGTTTCAGCATGCTGGTGTAATCAAGCCTTTCATAGCCATTAAATCTGCCTTATCGGGCTACCTATAAGCCTGAATACATTTTGATTAGCTATAATATGTCCCCCCACCACAACATATTTGAGAGGCGCGAGTCAATGTACTGGGTCGCAGGGCACAGCGCGGCCACCATCTAGGGTTACCATGTGATATGTCAGAATGGAGATAATCCCCTTTCTGGCTACTCCAAATCCGCCCTCACCACAGCCCTTCTTCACTCGCCTCCAGGATCTTCCTCAGCCCTTCACCCAGCTCCGGCCCCTACTGTGTGTGGCTACTAACTGTGGGCTGGCCCCTCCTCTGGGACTAGACCTGCGCCCTGATCACCTCCATCTTCATATGTTCCTCCACTCTTAACCTTCAGCTCCCCTTCATCCTTTCTCTCACCTAGATAGCGATATATAGATATATACAAGTCGAATAGCCCGGCACTCCTATTTGGGGATTCAAATTACTGGCTGCGGTGCTCTCCGTAGGTTTCTGTGCTGAACCTCATAATAATAGCGGAATTCGGCGGCACTCCACAGACTAAGTCGGATTAATGCAAATCTCTTTATTCGTCCAATGGCGTTTCGGGTGTTACCCCATCATCAGGGACAAGCGTGAACAGGGCCCCAAAATGAAATTATATCTTGCCCCCCCCCCCCCGTTCCTAAAATGATGTGGATCCCCTGAGTAAAATATATAAAAATTGTATGTCAGTGTGTAGGGCTTTATTTGGTTACATAAACCGAGAAACAGCACTGAATTAACTTATTATCTATGAAGGAGTCTTAAGGAAACTTTAGGAATTTTAATGGTCATCTTTTCCAGAGGTAGCCAGAGGCAGTACTTGCATGAGGGCATTTGTGTTTTTAGGATGTATTAGACAATTACTAAATTGTATAAGCTTATAAAAATACATCCAATATTGTTGGTCTTGCCACTATGTATATTAGTACTGTAGCTAGGATGCTCAAATACTTCACATACAGAACTGTGTTTCTATATAGACAACACAGAACCACAGCCCGGGGGCTGGCCAGGTTTTATAAGTTTGATATGTCTGGTCTCGTTTTTTTTTTTTTTTTTTTTTTTTCATGGTGGGTTTTACTTCCTAAACACCTGGATGCAGTCAGACACCTGGCTGGCTGGTCCAGACAGAATACAACAAGTCTTTATCATGGGATTTGACAAGGAATTCTCTGCAGATCCCAGGACTGTTTGAAATTGTCCCTTTTTAGTTTGGGCTTGTTACAAATTTCCAGAGGAGATGAAACCTGAGAAGTGAGTTATTATGCATAACTTGGGAAGTTCTGGAGTTACCAGACCTGAACATATATTCAGGATATGCTAGACACACTCATGAGATGTTGCCAATTTTAACAGCCTGACATTTCCCCGTACATACTGGTCATTCAATAAAACACCATGCATCAGTGTGAAACAGGGAAAGCTCATGTATTTTGAAGAAGTGCCTTTAAGCTTCCTATTTCTGGGCATAAACCGGCTGCTTAACAGGTAGTTTTATGGCTTCCGTTATACATCTAGTACAGCCTTATACTATGAACCCTACAAGCGCTGATAAGGTATCATAAGGCTGATACATTTGTAAATTTACATTTTGCACCCGACATTCTCCGTTCAATTTGTAGAACATGCCAGTAAGGTTCCAAAACGTCCTAAATTAACATTACATGTAGTTTAGTAAAGAAATGTATATATGTAGTGACAACAGTGAAATACTCATACATTTTTAATTATATGCACTTATTACACAGAATTGACTTCATTATAGGGTGACTCTTATGTTCACTTCTTTGCTAAACTGTACCTCTATTTCTTTACTAATTTGTACTTCAGGACTGCACTTAAAAAGGACAGTTACCATCCTGAATAAGGGAGTGATTATATACCATCTTCCTTACACATACTGTATCGTTCTTTGCCAATCACTATTATATTGTTCTGGTTATTTTAGCACCTGAATCCTAAAAGTTACATTTAATTACTTGCTGTTTGAGTGAAAATCATGTCTGAAAGTGGATTTTTTTTATTTTAAAAAGGATGGTTTCTTGTTTTTGTCAACCGATTTACACTTGATTAGGTAACTATCATATAGGTAGAATGTGCTCTCGTACACAGGCCACTTTTAATCATTAATCAGCATGGGGCATGCAAGATAAAAGAGTGTAGGCGTTGTTAATTACTGTATAACATATCCCTGCAAACGGAATGGCTTTAACACAGCAAGACAAGCTAGTATATTCAAAATACAATGTGCAGTTTTATTATTTACAAATAAACTTCCAAAAATGGAAGAAATGTCCAAGAGTATATTTCCATCTCTTTGGCATCATAAGATAACAATTTCGTGTGCAAACGAAATATAAGTTGCAATCTTATTATACAAGGGCGCATTCAATATGAACATCATATTTACAAACATAGTGCATTCTCGCTACAAAATGAAGGATTAATATTTGTAACTAAAACTTCTAAATAAAGTTCTCCATAGTCCATTTCAGTTCTTTCACCAGGGTCTCCACACAGAGTCTGTAGTGACTGATGGCATAACAGAGGGGGACACTGGAGCCGGCAGCCCAGCGCCCACATTCGAGTTAGTATAGACAGGAATTACAGATCCATTGTGTGGGAAGGCTGGGTTGGTGATTAAAAAGGCAAACTGTCCATCTGATGCTGGCACCAGTTGAAAGCCACCATAGACCTTGGCAGCTTCGACCGGCGGGCCACCCATCTTGCAGGGAACCCCACCCATGGGAGTTGGGCTTCCTTGGGGAGCACTTGCAGGGAGCTGAACTAGAGGCTGCCCAAAAGCTGGATGCGAGGCAGCAGCTGCTGGAATCTGAGGCTGAGTCGGGTAATTCATGGCATTTATCTGATTCATGCAATTGGCCAGATGTCCCAAGAGCCGGGTTCGGACGTCCGTATTGACTCCTTCACAAGTGGACAAGAATCGAGTTACTTCATTCATGCACTCGCTGAAACCAGCTCTGTATTTGCCCAGGACAGTTGGGTCTGTACTGAGAGCAGCTGTAGATGAAAGAACACAGGGTTATTTCACGGAATAAAGACGAAGATCCCCAGCCCAAGATGAAGCAAGTAAAGGGGTTTATTGCGTGTTCAGTCTCCTTCCCTATGTTTCAAGCGCACATACAGTGTAATCTCATTAGTGCACACATAGTATTAAAAGAAGTAGCGAGCAAATATTACAGATGTCAGCTGTTAACAGAATTTAATCTAGATTGCATTTCAACATCCCGATACACTACTCCCAATATCATAGCTGGTGATTACCTCCCCACAGTGCTCCTCCTCCCTCTCCCAGAGCAGTAACATGAGCTTCGTGCAGAAACTATAAATAAGCCCAGACCGTGGGAAAGGCAGAGAGAGCCAGCCCAGTAGAATGTATCTGAATGCCATTCAAACCACAGGCGGAAGTCTGGAAGGAATCAGCCAGAGTGGGGTGGGGGGAGTACTCACCAGTCATCTGAACTCTTTGCAAGTTCCGGAGGTGCTTTACTGTCATCTCCAAAATATCAGCCTTCTCCAACTTTGAGTGCCTGGAGCTCTGAAAAATAAATACCAAGTTTAATAATCCAACCGTGTCACATTAATTTAACATATTAGGAAACAGCACACTGCTACACAATACTGATAACAATTGCCAACAACGTTACAGTGATATTGCCAGAGTAGGTAACCACTGTAATAACAGTACATTTACTATATCACTCCAACAGTCAGCAGTGCTGCACATGTGCAATGTCATTTACATCTCATGACTAGATTACATTCTGTGTAATATGGTCTGTAGAGAGATAATACAATGACAGTATATATTATGTTTATAGAATTGACTTACATCTTTTTTCAAGGCATCCAGGATAAGCGTTTTCAATTGACTCAAGCTCTCATTGATCCTTGCTCTCCTTCTCTTTTCCATGATAGGTTTAGAGGACTAGAAATAAGAAGAGAGAAACACCGTGAGGGTCATTCTTTCTAGATCTATGGCAGCACATCCAGTTAGAGAGATAAGTGTGCACTTTATCCCGTCCTGTTACACATCCCTATTTACCTTTCTGTGTTCAGAAGCCGTTTTGGGTTTGTCTGGGGTGCTGGTCATGCTGGCTGGGGTGGCAGCCACAGGAGAAGAGGAGCTTTTCTCCATCATATCAGCGGGCATCTTCTCCTAGCACGGGGATGTCCTCCCAAGCAGCCAAATACACAGTGTCCTTATAGCCTAGTGTGCGCAGTGCAAGGCGAGGGTATCCGGGGACGAGGTGAGGTGCCTGCTGCGGGCGGTGCGTGTGTGTGCAGCGGGCTGCGGCTGATGCAGGCAGGGTCCCGGTCCGGCTGGCTGGCTGCCCTGCGTGCCTGTGAGCGCCCTCTCATTGGCTCCAGCTTTATATAGCGCTAACTGCACGCGAACGGCTCGTGTGAAACTTCCCAAACTTTCTTTCCCACAGTAACTTTCAGCCAATGGCAGCAGGGCACACGCGTGGGCTGCGCCGGGCTATTGGCTGCAGGGCGTGGACACAGACGTCCAATGATCATCCCTTAAGGAGATGAAGGGGGTGCTGCTGCTGATAACACCCGGTCAATCAACAACAATACTTTTAACTCTTTGGTAGCAGCAAGGTGCAGATCCCAGCCCCGGGACACAGGGGTAGATTTATTAAGCTTGGGGAAGTGATAAAGTGGAAGGTGATAAAGGACCAGCCAGTCACCTCATAACTGCCATTGCACAGGCTGGGTTTGAAAAATGACAGGAGCTGACTGGCTGGTACTTAATCTCCTTCCACTTTATCACTTCACCAGGCTTAATAAATCTGCCCCACAGTGCGCTGCGCAGTACCGCAGGCAGGGGACTGGGAACATCACCTTATCTGCTGCCTGCATGACTGCTGCAGATCTGTAGAACGCACCACATGTAGTCTATTCATTAAGCAGTGAAAAGTGTGAAGAAGTGAGCCAGTGGAGAAGTTGCCCATGGCAACCAATGAGCATTGAAGTAACATTTATAATTTGCATACTATACAATTGTACGGAGCAGCTGATTGGTTGCCATGGGGCCCCGTAGTCTCTGTACATGCATGCATCACCTATTGCACCTAATATAGGTAAGGCATCATGGGTTAATGAGCCACACTCGTTATTTTTACACTTTATTACACAACAGAAACTACTGGTACAGGTTGTAGCTGTGGTGGAAGTACGTGATCCCAGGGCAGTAGTGCCGCAAACTCTGCTCATTATCTTTCCTAGATGTGCTACATTAACAGCTGACAGAGAATGAGCTATGTGTGTGCATGTTATACAGCAGCTCTGCATGTGGTGACCAGGCAGCGCAGGGAGACCTGTGTGTGTGTCTCTTTAAGCCTGGCTGCAGCAGCGGGCGGTGTGAGGGGGTGCCTGAGCACGTGCCAGGATGTTTTATTGCTGCTGCTGCTGAGGCTGGGCGGCTGGATGTGTGTGGGGAGAGATGGTTTAGATTATGCCGAGAGAAGGCAAATAGCAGCTGCTGTCCTGAAGCCTGGGAAAACCACTCCCCCCGAGAGATGGATCGGGCTCATTGGAGATCAAGCGAGGCAGATCCTAGTACGAAGCATAGGTGGCGCTCAATAGCTTCCTCCAAAGTTACATACACATGCTTCATTCAGTACGGTGCCCTGTACTACGCTATAATGTAACTGATTCAAAAACCATAAATGAGAGTGTGGTATAGCAGAACAGGATGTCTGTGTCATTCTTTTCAGAGCTTGAAATAGTTACTGCAAATGATGGTTCTTAGTTAAAAAGTTGGTGACATTATACACTCCCCACAGCGCTTACACACTGCTGCATTTAACGCTACCCACAGCCCATATGCACTTCTGCATCACACACTCCCCACAGCGCATACGCACTGCTGCATTTAACACTACCCACAGCGCATATGCACTGCTGCATCATACTCCCCACAGCGCTTACCCACCGCTGCATCACACACTCCCCACAGCGCATACGCACTGCTGCATTTAACACTACCCACAGCGCATATGCACTGCTGCATTTAACACTCCCCACAGCGCATATGCACCGCTGCATCACACGCCCCACAGCGCATACGCACTGCATCACTCTCCCCACAGCGCATACGCACCGCTGCATCACACACTCCCCACAGCACATACGCACCGCTGCATTGCACACTCCCCACAGCGCATATGCACCGCTGCATCGCACACTCCCCACAGCGCATACACACCACTGCATCACACACTACCCAAAGTGCATACGCACTGCTGTATTACATACTACCCACAGTGATTATATGCTGCTACATTACACACTCCCAACAGTGCTTATCCAAGTGCAATTACACACACTTCCCACTCTCTAATAGGCCCTACACGTTAGGAGAAATAACTGAACGATATGAACGATCTCGTTCATTAATGATCAAGAACTCGTTCATATTTTTCAGTGTGTAGGCACCAACGATGAATGATGCGCGGCCCCACGCTCATTCATCGTTGGTGCCGGGTCGCTTATGCATGCAGGCCAGTATGGACAATCTCGTCCATATTAGCTTGCACTGCTATGGAGCCGGGTGACGGGGGAAGTGAAGAAACTTCTCTCCCCCGTCACCTCCCCCCTGCCACCGGGTCACCCGTCTGCCGTATCGGCTGTTGGGCAGCTCAGCGGCAGGTCGCCGAATGTGTAGGGCTCATAAGGCATGCAAGTGCGTGGTAAGATGCTGCATTCCGTTTGAATCCCAATTATTTTTTTTTCATCAATATTAATTTGTTATAGAATTGGCTTAATTTCTATTTATGCCATAAAAATATAAAATATGCATATCATATTTATCATACGTTACTTCACACAAACACAACAAATTTTCATTCTAAGTGCAAACTGTGAACCACAAATTGAGTTTCCAGGCACAATTATCACTTTAATGACAATAAAAAAATAGCTGTACACTAACAACATATACAGTACTTGTGACATTAACTGGTGATCAATGCAGAACAAAGACTTCACCTGTTTTAAACAAGTAGCAATGATTAACATGTTATCACGGACAAGCACTTGTGATATGTGAACACCAGTGAAAAGACTTCAATATAAGTCATGTAAATGTGCAGCTCCCCAGACCACATAATTAGATGTACTGCATTCACACTAGTATATCCTAACCAACAGTCCACATGTATCAAATAAGTGCTAAAAGAAAACAGCTCTTCACACAGATAAGAGTAAATTAGGGAGAGCTGTCCTTGTGTCACGCTGACATCAGAGCTGTGCTAATGTACTGGACACCAGCAACTGGGTGTAAATGTAAATACACATAGAAGAAGACATAGGTCCTACTTCAGATCTGATCACAGTAGCAAATTTTTAGCTAATGGACAAAACCATGGGGGTAATTCCAAGTTGATCACAGCAGGACATTTTTTAGCAGTTGGGCAAAACCATGTGCACTGCAGGGGAGGCAGATATAACATGTGCAGAGAGACTAAGGGTGTGTACACACGGTGAGATATTTTCTTTCGATTTTGACTATACAGTCAAAATCGCAAGAAAAGTTAGTGCAGATCGCAAGGTGAAAGTCACCTTGCGATCCCGATTCGATCCCGAAGCGCGGCCCCGCCAGGTTGGCATCGCAAGAAAAGATAGACTGTGCAGGCAAGTCAATCCTTGCTAGATCGGTGTACTATCTAGTTCATCTCACATGTCAATGACATCTCACATAAGCCAAAATCTCACATAAGCCAAAATCGTAAGCACACATAGTCCATATCTCAAGAAAAGTTAGTCAAAATCTGTCCTATCTGGGCTCCGAGGAGTTCAAGGGAAATCGCAAGTGAAAATCGGGCATAGGAAGGATCTCACCGTGTGTACACACCCTTAGATTTGGGTGTGGTGAGTTCAATCTGCAATCTAAATTGCAGTGTAAAAATAAAGCAGCCAGTATTTACCCTGCACAGAAACAAAATAACCCACCCAAATCTTACTCTCTCTACACGTTATATCTGCCTCCCCTGCAGTGCACATGGTTTTGCCCAATTGCTATCAAAAATCCTGCTGCGATCAACTTGGAATTACCCCCCATGTGCACTGCAGACGTGGCAGATATAGCGTGCAGAGAGAGTTAGATTTGGGTGGGTTATTTTGTTTCTGTGCAGGGTAAATACTGGCTGCTTTATTTTTACATTGTAATTTAGGTTTCCGTTTGAACACACCCCACCCAAATCTAACTCTCTCTGCACATGTTATATCTGCCCCTCCCCCCCTGCAGTGCACATGGTTTTGCCCATTTGCTAACAAATTTGCTGCTGCAATCAGATCTGAATTAGGCCCATAATGCAATTATTGGTCATTCAGATAAGTTGGTTAAATCAAACGACAATTTCATTGTTTGATCCCATACATTACCAGATCTTTGTTCCAACCATCAACTAATAATCTATAGGTGTGTTATCATTTGAAGACAGTACCTGGCTGGAGGTGGTCACTTACTTGACATACAGTAGAACATACCAATTGTTACACCAAATATTGAGCATCTCGGTACAACTAATAAGTTTTCAATATTAAGCTGGTTACGCACTGGAGCGATGTTGGGCCGATTTGGCATTTCGTAATGACATATCGCCTACATCACTCAGTGTGTATGCTCAATATGCGTGCTTCCGCGATCACATGCAACGTAGGGAATCCTAACTACAAGGGGCATTTCTAGAGAGGAGGAGGGCTGTGTGCAGGCTGTGTCTGGGCCCCCTCTCTAGCTGGCAGTGCTTAGCTCTGGGCACAAGGGTCCATAGGGGAAATGTAGCGACGGCCATTTTCCCAGTGATTTTTCTACTGCACATGCGCGAAACACTGGGAAAAGTGTTGACACTTTGGTGTCGACATGTCAACATTTTCATCATGCCAATATAAGTGGGTGCTCACATTTTACAGGTTGACCTATTGTCCACAACAACATTCTGTTGACAATTAGTCCATGTCGACATTCTGAAAGTCGACCTTTGGACTTCAACCCAGCACATCCAAGTTTCATGTTGTGGAGAATTCTGTAGAGTACAACACATTATTTTTTGCTGCATATTTTTGAGAGGAAGAGGGAGGGATAGAAGAAGAACAACACAATATGGGTTTAATAACTGTTTTGACAAACACCATAATCCTTAATATAACTACATTTTATGGGCCTATTTACTAAAAAGCAGCAATAGCAATTATTTCATATTCCAGCAAACTCTCTTATAGCCACTATTTATGAATAAGATATGGCAAAGGCCGCTTCAACGATACTGTCCAGGACTCAGAGCGGTGAGACTTCATCAGGCCACAATCAGCACCTATGGGCAGCCATTATCCAGCTAGTTGGTTACAGCATGCTCAGCGGAACTGAAACCCCAGACTATAGCTTTCAGTTATACTAAAAGAAAGAATTATTGCTTGAGAAACACGGCAAACTTTATCCAGGCGGTGGTTCCTTATGGTGATAGCATTGCATTTCTCCATTTGATAACTAGATGCCTTAGTCTGTGGACTCCTGCTTCTCTTCTTTATCTTCCTCACATGCAGACCTGTCATCACTTACACACTCACATAAATGGGCTGCTCGCTCACACAAGATATGCACACTCAGCTCCTGCGGCTACGAGCATTCTGATGTTCCAAACAGCTGCAGTTTGTACTACACCCACACAACTGACGGCATCCTGAATGAGCAGATGAGATTTAGGCATTTCAATGTTTTTTGGATATGCGATTTGTCATTTTGATGCTTTTCGCAGCATCATTTAGTGGATGTCAATATTTATATTTAGCTATTTATCAATATATTATAGCTGAAGAGATGTTACTGTAAATCACCCCTCCAATAATGGGGTTTACCTTGTTCCACATCAGTGGTTGCGTCAGCGTTATGCCTCTTGTGTTTGTGCAGTCATATGCACAAGACGGGAAGGCTGAGGGGAACTCACCAAAACTACATAGTGTACCTGACTCTAATATATATACTCATTGAAGACAGGTACAGTGGGTGCTGGGGGTAAGATGCCCCTGACCTCCAAGGACTATTCTGCTCTCAAATGAGCAGAGGCACCTTTTAAGTCATTGCAAGCTCAGAAAGGACCCCACAAAGAAAAGAATTGGAGGCCTGGGATGCTAGAATGGCATCGCTGTGCTCCTGCCCAAAATTTGCTATGGTGTACAGTGGTACACTACTCTATCCCAAATTTACACATTTTTCCTTGCATGACAACAATCAGGACTGTGTTTGTTCAATGCTAAGGACCACCTGTGCTTTGTGAAGACACGCCCTGCAAGTGCAGACTGGTTATTCTGGGGTATATTCAACTGAAGTCGGATCCATTACGAAATTGCATTTGTCGGAATGGATCCAAATAGGGCTATTAAATGCCATCTCAATCCGACTTTAAAAAAAGTCGAATTGAGATGAGGGAGCTGAGACGGGGGAGAGCAGCGCTACAGCAGCGGCTCCAGCAAGCGTAACAGGAGGATGTGTCACAGCCGCCGCTCACGGCAGCGTCCACCCGGCTCCAGCAAGCGAGGTCTCGCTGTAGCGCTGCTATCCCCCGTCTCCCCACGGCTCTCCCCCCTCTCAGCTCCCTCATCTCAATCCGACTTTTTTTTAAGTCGGGTTGAGATGGTCGGAAAGGGGGCCAAAACCTGTCGGATTTGGCCCCGTTTCCGACAGAAGCACGTGTATCGGCGGATAATTTTGGGTTATATTGAATACGTCGGAAACCCCTTCCGACCTAAAAAAGTCGAAAACTGACGACTTTTCGACAGACGGCAGCTTTCGACTTCAATTGAATATACACCTCTGTCTGTAGAGACAACCGGCAGACGGATCAGCTTTAACAGCACTATGCAAGTTTCTGACACTGACTGAGCAGCTGAGGGTCTGTCCAATCAACACCTGTGACGGACACGGATGCAGAATTGTTTGGATGTGAACTGCCCTGGGTTGTCTACGTGGAGAGTTCTTCAGCATGGAACACTCAGCTCTGCTGGTTAAAGCTAAGGAATTGTTAAATAGTTTTCTTCTGAAATTATGCCTTAAATTGCAGCAGTAATGGGGAGTTCATGTATTATTTTCTACATTAGTGAAGTCAATATACAGCTTTTTTATGATAGCTGTGACAATTTGTATAGATCACACTCTGGCAGAAAAAAGTTGCATTGACACTTTGGGGGGTATCCAATTATCTGCTATGAAACATCGGGAGTGAAAAACTGCAGTGTTTTGCAATGTTTCTCCAATATTTGTTTTCGGCCTATCCTTTTAGGACATCCAAAAAAATTATTTTTTTTCCTGAAAACACAGCGGGTAATTGGATATCCCCTATTGATTTATCATGGTTTGGTAAGAGATAAAATTGTGAGAGTTAAAGTAACAACTAATCAGCTCCGGTCATTTTGCAAACGCAGTCTGTAAAATGTAAATTAGAAGCTGATTGGTTAGCACTTTAGCTCTCACAATTGTATCTCTCTCCAAGCTTTTATAAATACGCCCCTTAACATGGAAATGTCAGTACTGGAGTCTTCATGCGTAAGTGTGTGAGCATATTGCAGCTATGATTGTTCTTTACCTACAACTCACACCGAGCATAACACTATGGAACATATATCAGACGATGATGAAGGCGTCTGCATGTAATACAGGCTGCAGGCAGGCTCAGCTCCTTAGCGATGTCTTCTTCCCACACAGCCGGGAGCCATGTATCTACTGCTGCTGCTGCTCAGTGTAGGCTCTGTCTGTCTGCCCGCAGGCAGCCGCTTCCTTCCTGTCCGCTAGCAGCCTGAGTGACGCGTGGCGGGCGAACTGCCGGGAGGTCGCCTCCCGCTGCCTGGTCCTGCTCCCCCTGCCACAGCACGTCCCGGAGTCAGCGGCAGGCCGAGCTGATAAAGGTGCCTCCCACACTCCCTGCCTCCCGGCACTCACTGCATTCGTGCTCCCTGCTGCTGGCTGTCAAGTGAGATCATGAACAAAGTCTGACTGACACGTACTGTATGTGCTGTCTAGAGAGATGCAGTAGATATATATATCTCTCACGGAAAGACAAGTTACAGAGGTATCCTGCAAGTTTGACTGGAATCTGATTAAATTATTATTTGCTATAATACTCTAAAAAGGGTAAGATATTTTATGAACTGTGTGAGTGTATATATAACATAAATAGCTTGAAAAAGTATCACACCCAGGCAGGGGCGTCAGAACGTTTTTCGGTTGGGGGGGGGGGGGGGGGGGGGCAAATAAAATCTCAGTTTGGCGCCTCTAATTACTGTCCACCTTGACAGGTTACTTGTACCTGTACTGATCTCTATGGAGTAGCTGGGAGTGAGTGGCCCCTTATATACATGTCTGGTAGAACCCCCTAACACACAATTTGCCTGACAGCCCATTATAAACATTGTAGAGCGCCTCTTCCTCCTCATTCATCTCTCCTCTCCTTTTCATCCCTGTGCTCCACTTCCCTACCCCACGGTCAGTATATACACAGGGTGTCAGAGGGACATACACACAGGGTGACAGCAGCACGTATATCAATGACGTGCGGTGGGGTGAGGCAGAGCCTTTCCTGTCATACTAACGTTTGTGCCAGAGTTTTGATTGTATAAAGTATATGAAAAATACAAAGAATATGTTTGAAATATCTTCTTTGCATTATTCTAATACTTTTTATAGCCAAAACTCTGGAGTAAAAAGCCTATGGCAGGTGCTAATACCTGCTAACGCCTATGGCAGGCTGCTAACACCTGGCTAACGTTTCCGCACATCTCTGATCAAATCTCACCAAATTTCCAGGAGTTTATAATGCTGCACCTGTGTATAATGCCCAGATGAACGCTTTGGCTCAAACATTGCATGTAAATCTGGCTCTGGTTCTAGCCAGTGCCTCCTGAGCTATTTAGCTCACCGCACGTCCCTGACGTATATACAGGGAGACAGAGGGACATATACACAGGGTGACAAACAGGGCCGGACTGGGACCAAAAATAGGCCCTGGCATTTTTGAAGCACACAGGCCCACCTCGGTGTCAGCATATGACTCCTCCCCTTACTATTCCCGACTCCTCCTACTTCTTAGTCTATGCTCTTACAAATATAAATGAATATTATAACAACATACAAGTGTATATCATTCTGTATTAAAATACACACAACCATTGGTTGAAGTGGAAATGTTGAAGTGGGGGTATGGAAAAATAAAGGTTGTAACTAAGCGCGCGCGCTCCAGAAAAGGGGCATGGACACGCACGTGCCCCATTCACTAGAATGAGAGCATCTGTGTGCACTCCCGGTGGGGCTAAGCGGTGACCAATCAGACAGAGAGTGTCCCATAGAGGTACTGTGTGCGCGCGCCAAAAATATGGGTGTGGCCAATTAAAATGGGACGTGATACACAGACATATGCCCCCAATAGTGCAGTGCCAGATCCACAATTGCCCCCACAGTGCCAGGTATACAAATGCCCCCACAGTGCCAGGTATACAAATGCCCCCACAGTGCCAGATCCACAAATGCCCCCACAGTGCCAGATCCACAAATGCCCCACAGTGCCAGGTATACAAATGCCCCCACAGTGCCAGATCCACAAATACCCCACAGTGCCAGGTATACAAATGCCCCCACAGTGCCAGATCCACAAATGCCCCACAGTGCCAGGTATACAAATGCCCCCACAGTACCAGATCCACAAATACCCCACAGTGCCAGGTATACAAATGCCCCCACAGTGCCAGATCCACAAATGCCCCCACAGTGCCAGATCCACAAATGCCCCACAGTGCCACGTATACAAATGCCCCCACAGTGCCAGGTATACAAATGCCCCACAGTGCCAGGTATACAAATGCCCCACAGTGCCAGGTATACAAATGCCCCCAGTGCTAGGTATACAAATGCCCCCAGTGCCAGGTATACAAATGCCCACACAGTGCCAGGTAAACAATTGCCCCCACAGTGCCAGCCAATTTGCCTCACAGTGCCAGGTATACAAATGCCCCCACAGTGCCAGGTAAACAATTGCCCCCACAGTGCCAATTGCCCTCTTACCGCTTACCGGCTGGGCTGTGACTGTCAGCAGCTGAGAGCGCGCCAGCGCGGCTATGTCTGGCGGCGTGTAGCGGACTTCAAACCAGCCGCCGGTTCGTGAGCCAATCAGAGCTCGCAGACCGGCAGCGGCGGCTCCTGATTGGCTGCCGGTCCGCGAGCTCTGATTGGCTCACGAACCGGCGGCTGGTTTGAAGTCCACTATACGCCACCAGACATAGCCGCGCTGGCGCTCTCTCCTCCCCTGACAGCTCAGACACGCTGCCGCTGGACTGAGCGGCAGCGTGTCTCAGTGAGCGCTGGACCGGCCCACGTGGCCATCGGCCCTTCTGGCATTTGCCAGAAGTGCCAGATGGCCAGTCCGGCCCTGGTGACAAACACGATGACAGTAACACGTACAGTATATACTGGGAGACAGAAGGACATACACAGGGGGACAGAGGAACATATACACAGGGTGACAAACTGATTGCTGGAAAGCACAAGGAAAGGCAGCCAATTACACTCCTCGCAGCTGTCACACAGCACCACATATATACATCCCAAGAGAGGTATGCATACTTACTGTATGCTCAGTTTCTAATTGAGTGGCAGCTCTGACAGGGCTTTCAGGGACCATCCATTAATCTGCATGCCTACTTCCCCAATGCGGCTACAGTCGGGTCTAGAATGGTTCACACTGCCGGCGCCGCTTCCAGTGTGTAACAGCGATAGTCGACACTGCTGCACCGCACGTCAACAGCAAAGTAGCAGCGCAGGAATAGCGCCTCTACAGGCTGGCACCCAGAGCTGGCCCTTACTAATTTGATGCCCCAGGCAAGATTTTGGCTGGTACCCCTAGTCCTGCCTCAAGTTCCGACTCTGACCCTGCAACCCTCTCCCAGCATAGGACCCAGCAGCACAGATCACAGCAGCAGCCAGCAACACCCATCACCCCTCTCCCATAGCAATCCTTATTTTGGTGCCCTGTGGCAACAAAATCATTGGCACCCCTACCCCTCATATTCTAAATAGGAACAGTGCACGCTGAAGGTGCGCGTCCCTAAAAAAGGTGTGTTCTTTCTGGGAAGGGGAATGGTCATACAATAGTACCCTTAATTTAAATTACGTCACACAGTAGTGCAACCTTATTCATATTATAATACACGATAGTGCCCCTGTTCACCTTACGTAACTTAGTAGTGTCCGCTATTCACATTACACCACACCGTATCGCTCCTTATACACATTACACCGTACAGTATCACTCCACGCTGTATCGCTCCTTATACACATTACACCGTAAAGTATCACTCCATATACACATTACACCGCACTGTATCGCTCCTTATACAAATTACACCACACCGTATCGCTCCTTATACAAATTACACCACACCGTATCGCTCCTTATATAAATTACACCACACCGTATCGCTCCTTATACAAATTACACCACACCGTATTGCTCCTTATACAAATTACATTACACCGTCTGTTAGGGTCTCCTGCCCTGTGCTGCCACGTCGTCATGGCAACCGGGAGACAAGTGCTAGTGGAGTAACCTGAGCGCAGCTGATACTCCGGTTCGGGTCTTTTGCTGTGCAGTGGTTATAGGCTCTGTGCACGGCAGGGGATCCGGTGCTGGTTTTTGTGCTCACAGTCTGTGAGGTCTGAGTGGGGCGTGGACAGCACCTGCTTTATAAGGCCTCTTTTCAGGGTAAGCAGATGCTGCTGAATCTTTGTTGGTTAGTCAGTTCATGATAGTTAGCCAGTACTGTGTAGCTTTGTATTTGTTTGTTGCTTACTGCAAATAGGCCTGGGGATTTGGTATTACACTCTGCCAATCCAGACCTAGCAGTAAGACTGGAGTCAGTCGTTTAGCTTGCTGGGGTTCTGTTACTACTCTGTGAACTTAGCAAGTTTGCGGCTGTATTCTAAGACTTGCCTGTCTAATCCTGTCTCACTGTGCTAGGTGTCAGGGGTCAGTTTAGTGGCAGTAAGCTAAAACCTGTGCACTGCAAGTGAGAATTAGGATTGTGGAGATTCTCCTTGTGTCTATCATTCCATCTCTGACCAAGGAGTTTACTGCCACACCCGTTGGTAACCCTTTAGGGTTTTGCTGTTGCCCTTAGCAACAGCATTTCGGGTTCTCTACGTATTAAAACACAACATTTTGCTTTTCCATCTGAGCAGTTCTAATACAAGGGAGATACCCAGTTCCTTAGCCTCTGGGCTTCTCTGTTCACTTTGTGTGTATTTTGTTACCCTATCACCTTCTGTGTACATTATGTCATATCCCCCAGTTTGTCTGTGAGTCCATCTGTTTTGCATAACATATTCAGCAGCCAAATACTCCTGTTGAAATTTTGTGGGAATATGGAGCATACCCCTCAAAATACGTTGCAACAGGTGGTCGATCAGGTGCAGGTCCTGACTCGACAATTTAATGATTTGTCCATTAAAATGCACACCTCCCAGGCTGCTGGCGGAGCTCCCGCAGCAGCAGCACCTGCAGGGGTTAAGGAGCCGAAAGTAAATCTCCCGGATCGTTTTTCTGGAGATCGCTCGCAGTTCTTTTGTTTCAAGGAGAGCTGCAAGCTATACTTCCGGCTTAGGCCTCAGTCTTCTGGGTCGGAGATTCAGCGGGTGGGCATAGTGATTTCCTTGCTACAAGGAGACCCACAGGTCTGGGCATATGGGTTGCAGCCTGACTGTCCGTCGCTTAAAAGTGTTGATGCTTTTTTTACGGCACTGGGCATGTTGTATGATGACCCTGACAAGACGGCCTCAGCCGAGGCTCAGATTTCGATCCTTAAGCAAGGGCGAAGGCCAGTTGAGGTTTACTGTACGGAGTTTCGGAGGTTGGCCCATGATACCCAGTGGAATGACCCAGCCCTGAGACACCAGTACCGAAGAGGTCTTTCTAACCAGATAAAGGACCAACTGGTACAATATCCCTTGCCTGATAGCTTGGATCAGCTCATGCAGTTATCCATCCGGGTGGATAGACGTCTGAGAGAGCGTAGGCTTGAAAGGGAGACTGAGATTTCCTTCCTTCCCAAGGGAACCTCAGACTCTGAGGAATTTTCTGAGGAGCCTATGCAGATTGGGGCTACCCGCCTCTCCTCGCGTGAGAAGACGCGGAGGAGACAGCAGGGGTTGTGTTTGTACTGTGGGAATAAAGGTCATGTGGTAGTATCATGCCCAGAAAAGCCGGAAAACTTCAGGGCCTGAGGGTGATGGGAAATATCCTGTCAGGCCAGAAGTCAGAATTTCCCAAGAAGACTTTTATCATTCCGGTGACCTTGAAGATCCTCGGTCAAACTGTCAAGACTGAGGCCTTTGTGGACAGTGGGGCCGACGGGGTTTTTATGGACCGCCAATTCGCCCTGAAACACTCTGTTCCCTTAGTACCCTTGGCATCGAAAATTGAGATTTGTGGGTTAAACGGGGAACCATTATCCCAAGGTAAAATTACCTCTTGCACTAGCCAGATTTCTTTGTTTATTGGAGCCACACACTCTGAAAAATTGTCCTTTTATGTGACTGTTTGTACTTTTGCCCCATTGGTGTTGGGGTTACCCTGGTTAAGGGCCCACAATCCTCAATTTGACTGGGTCTCTGGGGAGATTCTTAGTTGGGGTACTGATTGTTTCAGGAGTTGCTTGAGCCTTCCAGTCAGGCTCTCGCAGCTAAGTTTGCCAGGATTGCCAGGGTGTTATGCAGATTTTGCGGACGTGTTCTCCAAAAAAGTTGCAGAGGTACTACCTCCCCATCGCCCCTATGACTGTGCCATTGATTTGTTGCCAAATGCTAAGCTTCCCAAGAGCAGGTTGTACTCCCTGTCACGTCCTGAGACTCAGGCTATGGCAGAGTACATTCAGGAGAACTTGGCTAAGGGATTTATCAGACCTTCACAGTCTCCAGTTGGGTCGGGGTTCTTCTTCGTGGGTAAAAAGGACGGTTCGTTGCGACCCTGCATCGACTTCAGGGAATTGAACCGTATCACGATTAAAAACTCATACCCACTGCCTCTCATTTCGGTCTTGTTTGACCAGCTTCGTACTGCCACCATTTTTTCTAAGATTGACCTACGCGGTGCGTACAATCTAATCCGAATAAGAGAGGGGGATGAATGGAAGACTGCCTTTAATACCCACTCAGGGCATTATGAATATTTGGTGATGCCTTTTGGGCTCTGTAATGCCCCGGCAGTCTTCCAGGATTTCATGAATGATGTGCTCAGGGAATATTTGGATAGATTCTTAGTTGTATACTTAGATGACATCCTAATCTTCTCCCATTCCCTGGAGGAACATCGGAAGCATGTACGCTTAGTCCTCCAGAAACTCAGAGACCACCGGCTTGGGGCGAAGCTGGAGAAGTGCGAATTTGAAGTTCAGCAAATCGCATTTCTAGGATATATTATCTCCCCAGAAGGTTTCCAAATGGAGGGTTCCAAGGTACAGGCAGTCCTGGATTGGGTGCAGCCCACTAGTTTGAAGGCGCTTCAGCGTTTCCTGGGCTTTGCAAATTTTTATAGACGATTTATCGCTGGATTTTCGTCTATAGTGGCGCCCTTGGTGGCACTCACTAAGAAAGGGGCGGATGTTGCTCACTGGTCTTGTGAGGCTAAAGCGGCTTTTGCCCGTCTCAAAAGGGCATTTGTTTCGGCCAAGGTGCTGCGACACCAAGATCCAGAGCGTCCTTTTGTGGTGGAGGTGGATGCCTCTGAGATGGGTATTGGGGCAGTGCTTTCTCAGATGGGAGTGTCTGATAATCGCCTTCATCCCTGTGCTTACTTTTCCCGTAAATTTTCGCCTGCCGAGATGAATTATGACGTGGGTAACCGGGAATTGTTGGCTATTAAGGATGCACTCGAGGAGTGGAGACACTGGCTTGAGGGGGCTAAGTTTGTGGTCTCAATTCTCACTGACCATAAGAATCTGGCATATTTAGAGTCAGCGAAGCGTCTCAATGCCAGGCAGGCACGATGGGCTTTGTTTTTTGCTCGCTTTAATTTTTTGATAACATATCGCCCTGGGTCAAAAAACATCAAGGCTGATGCGCTCTCGCGGAGTTTTGCTCCAATCCAGGAGACCACCGAGGAGCCGTTGCCCATTGTTTCCCCATCATGTATTAAAGTGGGCATTACCCAGGACCTCTTATCATTAGTCCTTAGAGCACAGGAGCAGGCTCCTCCAGACCTTCCGGTAGGTCTTTTGTTTGTGCCTCCTAGGTTAAGACAGCGAGTGTTCCTGGAATTCCATGCCAAGAAGTCGGCAGGTCACCCGGGTATTGCCAGAACTCGGGAGTTGCTATCTAGGGCGGTGTGGTGGCCCTCGGTGGCTAAGGATGTGGATCAGTGGGTTCGGGCATGTGACATCTGTGCCCGAAATAAGACTCCTAGAGGGGTTCCTGTTGGCCCATTACATCCACTCTCTATCCCATCTAAGCCATGGACCCACATTTCTATGGATTTTGTGGTGGACTTGCCCAAATCCTCGGGGATGACAGCCATCTGGGTTGTCGTTGACAGGTTTTCGAAGATGGCGCACTTCGTTCCACTGGTTGGGCTGCCATCAGCCAGACGCCTGTCTGAATTATTTATGCTGCATGTTGTGCGTCTCCACGGGTTGCCACTTGATGTGGTCTCTGACCGCGGATCCCAGTTTGTGGCCAAATTCTGGAGGGCATTTTGTTCCGATCTCCAGATTTCTGTCAGCTTGTCGTCAGGCTACCATCCGCAGTCTAATGGGCAGACTGAAAGGGTGAACCAGTCCTTGGAGCAGTTCCTCAGGTGTTATGTCTCCAAGTGTCAGACTGACTGGGTTGCTCATCTGTCCATGGCGGAGTTTGCCTATAACAACGCGGCTCACTCTGCTACAGGGATCTCTCCCTTCCTTTGTGTGTATGGGCATCATCCTAAGGCCAATTCTTTTGACCCCCTGGACTCCACGCCTGGTGGTTCCTCTGTGGTTTCGGTCCTTAGAGGTATTTGGCGGAAAGTGAAGAAAGCCCTTGTGTCTGTGTCATTAGTGACCAAAAGGGTTTTTGATAAGCGGAAAAGACCCTGCAGCTTCAAATTAGGAGACTTCGTCTGGTTGTCTACCAAGAATTTGAAGTTGAGACAGCCATCTCATAAGTTAGGGCCCCGGTTCATCGGCCCTTATAAGATCACCAGGGTTATCAATCCGGTGGCATTTCAGTTAGATCTGCCCCGTTCTTTGGGTATCAATAAAACATTCCATTGTTCCCTTTTAAAACGGGCGATTAGTAATCCTTCTTCCAGTGGAAGACCTTCCCCTCTTCTGATACGTGGCCAGAGGGAGTTTGTTGTTGAAAGGATTCTTGACTCCAAGGTGGTTCGGGGTCGGCTGTCATTTTTGGTGCACTGGAAGGGGTATGGCCCGGAGGAGCGGTCGTGGGTGCGCAGTTGTGATCTTCATGCCCCCAGACTGATACGCTCTTTCTTCTCGCAGTTCCCCGATAAACCCGGTGGTAGGGGTTCTTTGACCCCTCGTCAGAGGGGGGGTACTGTTAGGGTCTCCTGCCCTGTGCTGCCACGTCGTCATGGCAACCGGGAGACAAGTGCTAGTGGAGTAACCTGAGCGCAGCTGATACTCCGGTTCGGGTCTTTTGCTGTGCAGTGGTTATAGGCTCTGTGCACGGCAGGGGATCCGGTGCTGGTTTTTGTGCTCACAGTCTGTGAGGTCTGAGTGGGGCGTGGACAGCACCTGCTTTATAAGGCCTCTTTTCAGGGTAAGCAGATGCTGCTGAATCTTTGTTGGTTAGTCAGTTCATGATAGTTAGCCAGTACTGTGTAGCTTTGTATTTGTTTGTTGCTTACTGCAAATAGGCCTGGGGATTTGGTATTACACTCTGCCAATCCAGACCTAGCAGTAAGACTGGAGTCAGTCGTTTAGCTTGCTGGGGTTCTGTTACTACTCTGTGAACTTAGCAAGTTTGCGGCTGTATTCTAAGACTTGCCTGTCTAATCCTGTCTCACTGTGCTAGGTGTCAGGGGTCAGTTTAGTGGCAGTAAGCTAAAACCTGTGCACTGCAAGTGAGAATTAGGATTGTGGAGATTCTCCTTGTGTCTATCATTCCATCTCTGACCAAGGAGTTTACTGCCACACCCGTTGGTAACCCTTTAGGGTTTTGCTGTTGCCCTTAGCAACAGCATTTCGGGTTCTCTACGTATTAAAACACAACATCTTGCTTTTCCATCTGAGCAGTTCTAATACAAGGGAGATACCCAGTTCCTTAGCCTCTGGGCTTCTCTGTTCACTTTGTGTGTATTTTGTTACTCTATCACCTTCTGTGTACATTATGTCATATCCCCCAGTTTGTCTGTGAGTCCATCTGTTTTGCATAACACCGTCTCGCTCCTTATACAAATTACACCACACCGTCTCGCTCCTTATATAAATTGCACCACACCTTATCGCTCCTTATATAAATTACACCACACCGTATCGCTCCTTATACAAATTACACCACACCGTATCGCTCCTTATATAAATTACACCACACCGTATTGCTCCTTATACAAATTACACCACACCGTATCGCTCCTTATACAAATGACACCACACCGTATCGCTCCTTATACAAATTACACCACACCATATTGCTCCTTATATAAATTACACCACACCGTATTGCTCCTTATATAAAAGACACCACACCGTATCGCTCCTTATACAAATGACACCACACTGTATCGCTCCTTATACAAATTACACCACACCATATTGCTCCTTATATAAATTACACCACACCATATTGCTCCTTATATAAATTACACCACACCGTATTGCTCCTTATATAAATGACACCACACCGTATCGCTTCTTATATAAATGACACCACACCGTATCGCTCCTTATATAAATGACACCGCCCCTCATACAGAAACTCTGCCCTCTCCGACCACAGCACACCTCACCCAGCAGAATAGATCACACCCAAGAGCAATCACACCAATCGACCCTCACCCGGCCAACACACAATACCCGTATATCCACCACAGCAGGCAGTTCGGCACCCTTAACTTCAAGCTGAGCTGACTATAAGTTTAAACAAAACATTTTTTTACAAAAGTAAAGCATACTGGCTAGCTGTGTGTCCGTGCTTAAGTCTCTGCTCCCTGTGCGGGGGTGCGGAGGATAACAGCAGCTCCGTGGTTGGCAGGCTGTAGTGTAAGGACTGGGAGTCAGTGTTTGGGAGGAGGAGGAGCTGCTGCTGCTGAGCAAGGGCAGCAGCCCTCCTCCAGTGGCCATTTTTATTTTCTGCCCTTACTGCTCTGCTTCCCGCTCCAGCTGCTGGCTGCTGTATAAGCACAACACATCCCGGCCACATAGCAACAGCGGTCGCCTGACTAAGCAATAATGCGGCCGCTGTTGTATAACACGTTCCTGTTGTACGAGCTGCCCAATCGGAGCAGAGCTCCGATCGCGGTAGTGATAAGCAGCGATACAGAGGGGGGACGGAGGTTACCGGTATACGACCTACTGGATGCACCTTGTACCGCATTTTCTCTTACGTCCTAGAGGATGCTGGGGACTCCGTAAGGACCATGGGGTATAGACGGGCTCCGCAGGAGATAGGGCACCTAAAAAGAACTTTGACTATGGGTGTGCACTGGCTCCTCCCTCTATGCCCTGCCTCCAGACCTCAGTTAGATCTTGTGCCCAGAGGAGAATGGGTGCACTGCAGAGAGCTCTCCAGAGTTTTCTGTGGAAAAAGAATTTTGTTAGGTTTTTTATTTTCAGGGAGTCCTGTTGGCAACAGGCTCCCTGCATCGTGGGACCGAGGAGAGAGAAGCAGAGCTGGCTTGTCAAGTTGGGCACTGCTTCTAAGGCTACTGGACACCATTAGCTCCAGAGGGAGTCGGAACACAGGTCTCACCTGGGGTTCGTCCCGGAGCCGCGCCGCCGTCCTCCTCACAGATGCCGAAGATAGAAGCCGGATGAGAAGGCAGAAGACATCTTAGGCGGCAGAAGACATCAGATCTTCATGAGGTAAGGCGCGCAGTAAATCTATGATCCCCCGCCATTTTATTGAAAAATCACTGGGACCGAAGCCCGCCGTCGGGTGGGCGGGGCTTGATCCTCAGCACTAACCAGCGCCATTTTCTCCACAGAAGCTGCATGAGGAAAATGCTGGCTCCCTGCTGAACTTCACAGGCTGGAAAAAAGAGGAGGGGGGCACATTAGCGATGCAGTGAGTGGGAATTGGCTTATTATATATAAAAAAGCGCTATCTGGACATATTTTTTCCAGTGTTTTTAAGCGCTGGTGTGTGCTGGCATACTCTCTCTCTGTCTCTCCTTAGGACCTGGTTGGGGTTTTGTCCCCTTATAGGTTAATCCCTGTGTGTGTGGGGTGTCGGTACGTGTGTGTCGACATGTCTGAGGCGGAAGGCTTCTCCAAGGAGGAGGTGGAGCAAATGAGTGGTGTGTCCCCGTCGGTTGTGCCGACTCCAGATTGGATGGCCATGTGGCATATGTTGAATGCAAGTGTGGCATCTTTACATAAAAGGCTTGATAAGGCTGATTTAGGGGGGACATCAGGGGGTCAATCCTCGGATTGGACCGACTCACAGGGCCCGTCGGGGTCTCAAAAGCATCCCTTAACACAAGACACTACTACCGACACGGATTCTGATTCCAGTGTCGACTATGACGAAGTAAAATTGCACCCTAGGGTGACTAAAACCATTCAGTGTATGATTGTGGCAATAAGGGATGTGTTGCATATTGAGGATGAACCCTTCGGTCCCCGACACAAGGGTACACATGTTTAAGGAAAAGAAACAGATTATTAACTTTCCCACATCTCATTAATTAAATGAATTCTTTGGAAAAGCTTGGGAGACTCCGGATAAGAGACCGCAGATCCCCAAAAGAATTTATATGGCATACCCTTTCCCTAAGCAGGACAGGGAGATTTGTGAATCACCTCCCACTGTGGACAAGGCCCTGACGCGCTTGTCCAAGAAAGTGGCGCTACCGTCTCCTGACACAGCGGCCCTGAAGGACCCTGCAGATAAAGTGTATTTATTCTCATACGGGTGCTGTGCTAAGACCGACAATTGCGTCGGCATGGGTGTGTAGCGCAATTGCAGTTTGGACAGATGAGCTGACAGATCAATTTGATAATATGGATAAGGATACTATATTCCTAACTCTAGCCCATATTAAAGACGCAGTCTTATTTATGAGGGATGCTCAAAGGGACATTGGATTGCTAGCTTCTAGGGCCAATGCCATGTCTGTCTCAGCGAGAAGATCCGTATGGACTCGCCAATGGACGGGTGATGCGGATTCCAAAAAACATATGGAAGTACTACCCTATAAGGGTGATGTATTGTTTGGGGATGGGCTGACGGACCTGGTTTCCACAGCTTCAGCAGGTAAATCAAATTTTTTACCATATATTCCCCAACAGCAAAGAAAGTAACACCCTAACATCCAGTCCTTTCGGTCGCACAAGTCCAAAAGAGGTCGGGGATCCTCTTTCCTCGCCAGAGGTAAGGGCAGAGGTAAGAGAGCACTTGCTTCGGCATGTGCCCAGGAACAAAAGTCCTCCCCGGCTGCTCCAAAACCCACAGCATGACGCTGGGGCTCCCCTGAGGGAGTCCGCACAGGTGGGGGCACGTCTTCGACTTTTCAGTCAGGCCTGGGTCAGTTCGGACCTGAATCCCTGGGTGTTGGAAATAGTTTCCCAGGGTTACAAATTGGAATTCGAGGAGGTGCCCCCGCGCCGATTTTTCAAATCGGCCCTACCAGCTTCCACATCGGAAAGGGATATATTGTTAGCTGCAATTCAAACGCTGTGTATACAGCAAGTGATAATCAAGGTTCCCCTGCACCAGCAGGGAAGAGGTTACTACTCAACCCTATTTGTGGTCCCGAAACCGGACGGTTCGGTCAGACCTATTTTGAATCTGAAATCCCTAAACCTGTACATAAAAAGATTCAAATTCAAAATGGAATCTCTCAGAGCGATAATAGCCAACATGGAGGAAGGGGAGTTTATGGTGTCTCTGGACATAAAGGATGCATACCTTCATGTCCCCATATATGCCCCCCATCAGGAATACCTGAGATTCGCTGGACAGGATTGTCATTACCAATTTCAGACGTTGCCGTTTGGACTCTCCACGGCCCCGAGGATTTTCACCAAGATAATGGCGGAAATGATGGTGGTCCTGCGCAAGCATGGAGTCACAATTATCCCATACTTGGACGATCTCCTGATAAAAGCGAGATCAAGGGAGAAATTGCTGAGCAGTGTGGCGCTCTCGCTGAGAGTGCTCCAGCAACACGGTTGGATTCTAAATCTACCAAAGTCACAGTTGATTCCGACAAATCGACTACCGTTCCTAGGTATGATACTGGATATGGAACAAATGAAGGTCTTCCTCCCAATAGAGAAAGCCCAAGGCATACAGAACATGGTCAGAGACCTGCTAAAACCGAAAAGGGTGTCAGTTCACCAATGCACTCGAGTTCTGGGGAAAATGGTGGCGGCCTACGAGGCCATTCCCTTCGGAAGGTTCCATGCAAGGACTTTTCAATGGGACCTTCTGGACAAGTGGTCCGGGTCCCATCTGCACTTACATCGGAAAATAACTCTGTCCCCAGGGACCAGAGTGTCCCTCCTGTGGTGGTTGCAAAGTGCTAACCTCCTGGAGGGTCGCAGGTTCGGAATTCAGGATTGGATCCTGGTTACCACGGACGCGAGCCTCCGAGGATGGGGAGCGGTCACACAGGGAAAAATTTTTTAGGGTCTTTGGTCAGACCAGGAGTCCTGTCTACACATCAATGTGTTGGAACTCAGGGCCATTTACAACGGCCTTCGACAAACGGAGAGTTTTCTTCGAAACCTACCGGTTCTAATTCAATCAGGCAATGTCACAGCAGTGGCTCATGTGAACCGCCAAGGCGGGACAAAAAGAAGAGTCGCGATGGCGGAAGCCACAAGGATCCTTCGCTGGGCGGAAAATCATGTAAGCGCTCTGTCAGCTGTCTTCATTCCGGGAGTGGACAACTGGGAAGCAGATTTCCTTAGCAGACACGATCTCCATCCAGGAGAGTGGGGACTTCATCAAGAAGTCTTTGCAGAAGTAACACGTCTTTGGGGAACTCCTCAAATAGACATGATGGCGTCACGCCTCAACAAAAAACTTCGGAGGTACTGCGCCAGGCCTCGGGACCCTCAGGCAATAGCAGTAGACGCTCTGGTAACACCGTGGGTGTTCAAATTGGTCTACGTGTTTCCTCCTCTTCCTCTCATCACAAAAGTGTTGAGGATCATAAGACGAAGAAGAGTACGAACGATACTCGTTGTCCCAGACTGGCCTCGAAGGGCCTGGTACTCGGATCTACAAGAGATGCTCACAGGAGATCCCTGGCCTCTTCCTCTGAGGGAAGACCTGTTGCAGCAGGGGCCCTGTGTATTTCAAGACTTACCGCGGTTACGTTTGACGGCATGGCGGTTGAACGCCGAATCCTAGTGAAAAAGTGGATTCCGGATGAGTTCATCCCTACTTTAATAAAGGCTAGGAAGGAGGTGACGGTTAAGCATTATCACCGTATCTGGCGAAAGTATGTGTCTTGGTGTGAAACCAAGAATGCACCTACGGAAGATTTTCATCTGGGTCATTTTCTCCACTTCCTACAGACAGGAGTGGATATGGACCTGAAATTAGGCTCTGTTAAGATACAGATTTCGGCCCTCTCGATTTTCTTTCAGAAGGAATTGGCTTCTCTTCCAGAAGTCCAGACGTTTGTAAAGGGAGTGCTGCACATCCAGCCCCCTTTTGTACCTCCAGTGGCACCATGGGACCTGAACGTGGTGTTGCAGTTCCTAAAATCACACTGGTTTGAACCGCTTAATAAGGTTGAGTTGAAATTTCTTACCTGGAAGGTGGTCATGTTGTTGGCCTTAGCATCAGCAAGGCGAGTGTCAGAATTGGCGGCTTTGTCACACAAGAGCCGCTACTTGATTTTTCATGTGGATCGAGCTGAATTGAGGACACGTCCGCAATTTTTGCCTAAAGTGGTTTCTTCGTTCCATATGAATCAACCTATTGTGGTGCCTGTGGCTACAAGTGACCTGGAGGATTCCAGATCCCTGGACGTAGTCAGGGCCTTAAAAATTTATGTAGCCAGGACGGCTAGAATTAGGAAAACAGAGGCTCTGTTTGTCCTGTATGCGGCCAATAAGATTGGCGCTCCTGCTTCGAAACAGACTATTGCTCGCTGGATCTGTAATACGATTCAGCAGGCTCACTCTACGGCTGGATTGCCGGTACCAAATTCGGTTAAGGCCCATTCCACTAGGAAGGTGGGTTCTTCTTGGGCGGCTGCCCGAGGCGTCTCGGCATTACAACTTTGCCGAGCGGCGACTTGGTCGGGGTCAAACACTTTTGCTAAATTCTACAAGTTTGATACCCTGGCCGATGAGGACCTAGTGTTTGCTCAGTTGGTGTTGCAGAGTCACACGCACTCTCCCGCCCGATTGGATGCTTTGGTATAAACCCCATGGTCCTTACGGAGTCCCCAGCATCCTCTAGGATGTAAGAGAAAATAAGATTTTAAACCTACCGGTAAATCTATTTCTCCTAGTCCGTAGAGGATGCTGGGCGCCCGTCCCAGTGCGGAAACTCTGCAAGACTTGTATATAGTTGTTGCTTACATAAGGGTTATGTTACAGTTGACATCGGTCTTGGACCGTTACTGTCGTTTGTTCATACTATTAACTGGTTATGTATGTTCCAGGTTACATGGTATGATTGGTGTGGGCTGGTATGAATCTTGCCCTTGGATTGCTAAATCCTGCCTTGTATTGTCCATCTCCTCTGGGCACAGTTCTCTAACTGAGGTCTGGAGGAGGGGCATAGAGGGAGGAGCCAGTGCACACCCATAGTCAAAGTTCTTTTTAGGTGCCCTATCTCCTGCGGAGCCCGTCTATAAACCATGGTCCTTACGGAGTCCCCAGCATCCTCTACGGACTAGGAGAGATAGAATTACCGGTAGGTTTAAAATCTTATTTTTATGCTGTTGATCCGTGAACGGTGCCACACACCAGTGTCCTCGTTATTGCTAAGGGAGGCAGGCGCCCGCTGTATGGCCGGAACGTGTTGTGCTTATACAGCAGCTACTGTATATAAACACATCTAGAGAGGCGGGCAATCACGGGTCCGGATGGATGGCGCCTCTCTCATTTTTGGGGGGAGCGAGCTGTCCCCTTGCCCCCCCCCCCATTCCGACGCCCCTGCACCCAGGGTCAGTGCCAGAGTGCTTCTAGAGAGGAGGAGGTCTGTGTGCAGGCTCCATCTGGGCCCCCGTCCTCTCTAGCCAGCAGCGCTGTAGCTCTGGGCACTAGGATCCGTAGCGCTGTCCTAGAGTCTACAGCGCATGCGCAGATGTCCTGGACAATAGTGTGATAGCCTTTTTCCTAGTGATTTTTCTACTGCGCATGTGCAAAACACAGGTAAAATGGCGCTGCACCATTTTCCCAGTGATATCTGCAAATCTGCTCTGCGCCACGGGACTCTGGAGGATAAGTATTAAAATTAATGGGTGTGGAGCTGCACGGCCGCTCGCTTCCAGAGCTCCCTGCTGACTCCCGGCTCGATCTCCATCCACGAGCGGTGGGTGCAGGAAACCCCGGCCAACTAACACCGCCGGCGCCTGGATGAGACCTGGCATCAGCTGCAGGGACTCTCCATCTCCTCGCTCCCCCAAAACGCTGGACTCCAAGCCCTGCTTCTGCAGGGCGCTGCCACGACCGCCATCTTGGATCGGCCTGGCGCTGCTGCTGCAGCGGCTCTCCCCTTTCTCCCTACCTCAATTTCTCTGGGGGTTTCTTCCCCACAGCCCCCTCTTGACCACATATATATTTAGGGTGTGGAGGGGCTACATAGACACCCCACTGCTCATATTATACTGCTGGCGGGCCAGCACTGAAATAGCTATATATTACACAGCAGGGGCTGTCATCCCCACAGTCACAGGCTGATACCTGCTGTTGGAGAAGCTATTGGAGCCTCATTACACCACAGTCTCCTCTCAACATATTGCTGAATATCTTACGCTCCTATCTGCATTATTATATTGGACATTGTCTGGATTTCATATTTTTTTAATTTCTCCAGTGCCTGATTTTGGCTTTCATTGAGGCTTTTATGGATAAATTTGTGGCGAAACCGGTATGGGGACTCTGGGGAAATAAAACCGGGAAGGGACGAGGTAAAGATCTCCCTACTCCTGGCTCCCCGTCCTCACCTGCTACTGGTCTCAGTAATAGCCCTAAACGAACGGAATTGTCTGTTCCTCCCCTAGAAATGGCC
Organism: Pseudophryne corroboree; assembly: GCF_028390025.1. Taxonomy (NCBI): domain Eukaryota; kingdom Metazoa; phylum Chordata; class Amphibia; order Anura; family Myobatrachidae; genus Pseudophryne; species Pseudophryne corroboree. The sequence continues at coordinate 331,545,489 of NC_086447.1, read as the reverse complement.
AGTTCGTTCCCCACACAGGAACTCACACATCTCCTTGCCAAGCAGCTTGATCAAAAATTTACACCTCTCCAAAACTCATTGGACTCTGCACTCAATCAACTAACGCAACATGAACAAAGATTATCTGAGGAGGAACAAAGGATTTCGGATTTGGAGGATGAGTTGGCCACTGCGCACACTACCATATCTGGCCATGACAAAGTGGTATCTTCCATGCAGGATAAGCTGGAAGACCTGGAAAACAGAAATATATGGAACAATGTCAGCATCATCGGCCTTCCAGAATCGGTCAAACCAGCCGAACTCATGAAACTCTTTTTCAGATTGGCTCCCACAAGACCTAGGTGCCTCTTTTAGTTCTGGTTCTCTAACTGTGGAACGTGTGCACAGAACTGGCCCTGATAGGCAAACCTCTTGTGATAGACCTCACCCGGTAATAATGAAGCTACTAAATCATGCAGATAAGGTCCAACTTTTTGAGGCTTACAGGAAGCCCTCGGAACTACGCTATCATGGTGCCAAATTATTGCTGTTCCAAGATTTCTCCTACATGGTTGCCATGAACAGACGAGAATATGCTCCAATTTGCAAACGTCTTTTCGCCATGAATCCCCATTTTGCTTTATTATATCCTGCAAAATTGAGGGTGTCCCACAATGGAAAAATGTTCTTTTTCGAATCACTGCATGCTGCAAAGAACTTTGTGGAATCACTCTCGTCTACCTCTCCGACACATATGTCTGATGGCGACTAACTGCTTTGAGATCATCGGACATTGTATCCTTTACTTGTTTTACATTCAGGTTATCTGAGTTATTGTTTTTGTCGATGCTAATTTTTCACTGTCAACTAACTACTGTGATAATTTCATTGTTTCTTTATGGTGTCTTTCAGTCTCCTAGCGGATTGATCTTTCCTGTTTCCTCTACACGCTATTGGTATTCCTTTTTGTCATTTAACTACTGGGCGGTCCCAGACTCACCTTGGGTCTCGACCGCTTCCTTGCTCTCTTTCCCTACCCCCCTTTCTTATTTTTCTTGTTCTCGGTTGTTTGATATTTATAGGTTATACTGGCGCCCTTTTGGTTCGACTATTCCGGTTCTACAAAAATGTAAACAAATGTATTTGATCTTTACATGATATATCACAGGTATGTTCTATTTTTACTTATTGGTGATAGGATGGTATTCCAGACAATTATTATGTCCCCACTATCTGCTCGCTGGGACAGGTAAGGGACTATCACATTCCCAATTCATATTTTTTGTCTGGCCTAGGATGGGTATAGGTTGAAATGGCGGCTTCTTTTAATGATTCCACCAGGATACAAAGATCCTTAAAATTTGTGTCATGGAATGTAGAGGGACTGAACTCCCCAATTAAGAGACGTAAAGTTTTGACGCACCTCAAACGCCTCAAACCTGATGTAGCATTTCTTCAGGAAACCCACTGGGATATAAAGGATCCTAATGTTCTTAGAGATAAATGGCTGGGTGAATATAAGGCTGCCTCATTTACGGCTAAGCGTAGAGGGGTCCTGATATTGTTTAGAAAACATTTACATTGTACCATTCGTGATACTTGGACTGACCCTGAAGGCCGCTATTTATTTCCTAAAATCTTATTATGTGGCTCATTATACACCTTAGCAACTACATATGCCCCTAACACCCCAAATTACCCTTTTTTTACTGACCTCTTTGTGAAATTACAGGGTTGGGTGGAGGGACCGCTTATATTGGGAGGGGATTTCAATAATGTACTTTCCCTTGGTTTAGATAGATCCTCCAATGCCGGAGGTGACAGACGCACCCATACATATTCCCGACAGATGCTACTTGATTCTTTACAACTTTGTGATCCTTGGAGGTGCCAACACCCTACTGCTCGCAAATATTCCTTTTATTCTCACCCCCACCATACATCATCACGGATAAACTTTTGGTTAATATCTCTCTATATCAACGTGTTGAGTATTCAGGCATAGCTCTCATTGATATTTCTGACCATGCCCCTATTTGGTTCACTTTATTATTGGAAACTCCTCTTTTGACATCATTTAATTGGAGATTTCCTCGCTATCTCCACAAATCAACTGATTTTCGTAACCATCTCGAACAAGCTTTTTTACATTACAAGACTGATAATACAGCCCATATAGAGGATATTAATTATTTTGGACGGCATCAAAGCCAGTGATCCGTGGCCAGATTATTGAGTATGTGTCCAGGAAAGGTAAACTACTGACTACCAAATTGGATGAGCTGAGCCGCTCCCTGGCGAAAGCCTATGACGCATTGTTACTTCACGAGTCTTTAGACAACCGACAAACTTATATTGCTGCGAAGCATGCTCACAACACCCTATGTACGGAACGTGCTCAATTCTCACACAATGCCCAGTGTAATAGGTATTTCAGGGGTTTCAATAAACCAGGAAGGTTACTGGCTAACCTGGTAAATACATACAATTCCCCTTCTTATATTTTACAACTTAATGCAGATTCCCATATCTCCATCACAGAAACCTATTTCTGAACACTTCCTTCGTTACTATCAGGAGCTATATACGGCTCCCCCGGAATCTCCCGCTCTAGGTATGCAGTTCCTTGCTGACGCACAACATCCTACATAAACTGAAGTGGAACGGGACTCTTTGAGTGTTCTTTTTACGGAAATTGAACTTCAGTCCTTAATTAAATCACTTCCTAAAGGTAAATCTCCAGGCCCTGATGGTCTTGGAGCTGAATATTACCAACTTCTTTTGCCCCACATAATGCCCCACCTACTTACCTAATTTAATTCTTTATTGACGGGTCATTCTTCCCCACATGGCTTTAACGATGCCAGGATAATAGTTTTCCCAAAACCAGGGAAAGAGCCTGCTTTAGTACAATCATATAGAACAATCTCTCTTCTCAATCAAGACTTTAAATTATTCACTAAATTAATAGCTACACGTCTCCAATTGGTGCTGCCTAGAATACTACATCCTGCTCAGATGGGATTTGTACGAGGTCATTCATCCGTACATAATATCCGTACTTTACTTGCGGCCATGGTGAGTAATAGATACTCTCATAATACAAAACCTATAGTGGTCAGTTGTGACGCAGATAAAGCGTTTGATCGTGTCTCCTGGTCGCATATATTACATGTGTTACATGTCCAACAGTTTGGATCACGGTTCACTAGTATATTTTGTATGCTTTATGCCCAACCGACTGCCCACATAACTATTAATGGTGTTAATTCCCCTTCCTTTACTTTACAGAGAGGCACTCGACAAGGATGTCCTCTCTCCCCGTTACTTTTTAACCTTGCCTTGGATCCCCTAATACGTAAATTTCTTAGAGACGCTGCATGGAGAGGCATTTTTGTGGGTATACATGAGATTAAGGTGTCGGCTTTTGCTGATGACTTACTCCTTTATTTTAGTGACCCACGGACAGCTGTCCCATCACTGCTATCTACACTAAAACTATTTAATGATGTCTCTGGGTTCCTGATTAATTTCACTAAAACTGAAGCCCTAGCCTTAAATGACACAGCGAAATTGAACTTCCTTCCCTTTTCGATGGGCTCGTGATTTTATTATATATTTAGGATTACGCATTCCCTCTGCGCCAGCAGACTGGTATTCGATTAATATGACCTTTTTCATTGACCAAATGTTTATTGACTATGAAAAATGGAAACACCTCCCACTTTCATATTTAGGACGATGTAGTTTATACAAGATGGTCTCTTTTCCTCGTTTACTCTATCCGGTCCAGATGCTTCCCTTCACTTTTTCGAAAAGAGATGCAGATACTATTAATACTGCTCTGACTAAGGGGTTAATTCTGAGTTGATCACAGCAGGAATTTTGTTAGCAGTTGGGCAAAACCATGTGCACTGCAGGGGGGCAGATATAACATTTGCAGAGAGAGTTAGATTTGGGTGTGGTGTGTTCAATCTGCAATCTAAATTGCAGTGTTAAAATAAAGCAGCCAGTATTTACCCTGCACAGAAACAAAATAACCCACCCAAATCTAACTCTCTCTGCACATGTTATATCTGCCTCCCCTGCAGTGCACATGGTTTTGCCCAACTGCTAACAAAATTCCTGCTGCGATCAACTCAGAATTACCCCCTAAGTTCATTTGGGCAGGCAAATGCCCCCGAATTTCTTTGTTTAAATTACAACAACCATTATCTCTGGGTGGAGTTATTTTACCCTGCATCCAGGATTATGCGTTAGCGGCAAATTATAGGGTTGCGCTGGACTGGATAGGAGGGAATAACGCTTTTACTGACACACTACTGGATGAGGCATTTAGCCCCGACTGTAATTTAGTGTCCTTATTACATAAATCACCTACGTCTGTCCCCCACTTGATAAAGACCAACCCCCTACTTTACACTCCTTGTTATGCTTGGAAGGTATTACGGAAAAGGCATGCTCTCTCCTCCTCCCAAACTTTATTTCTCCCATTGCTGCATAACTCCGAGTTCCAACATGGTGAAACTGATAAGATTATTGGACTGTGGCACCTTCAGGGTTTATGTATGCTATACCAATTTTTAGACATAGACTGCTCCTCTATTCTCTCCCTAGCCTCAATACAGGAACGCTTCCCAGCTTTGCACTTTCCTTTGTATACTTTCAAATTCGTAGTTATATAACCAAATTATTATCTCAGCTGACTGTTACTGATAAATAAAATATTTTAGATATTATAACACGGAACAACCAAGGCTTTCAGACCACTACTTCTTTCATCTGCTCACACACTAGGAGGACTTTGGATATCTCTACTCTCACTATGGGCATGGCCAAATGGTCAACCATATTTCCAGATATTCCCTTAAAGACTATTATAACATCATGTTCTACTTTGAACAAACAACTAGTCTCAGCATCATATGCAGAGATGAATCTTAAATTGCTTCATAGGGCATATTACACTCCCAAACTACGCTTTTTGACTGGTGCCTTGGACACCTCTAATTGTTTCAAATGCTCTACACCCGAGGCAAACCTGATACACTGTATGCAGTTGTGCACCATCGTACAATCCTTATGGAAGGAGGTGGGATCTTATACTCATAATATATTGCACATTCCCTTTAAGATTCATATGGCCTGGGCCTTGTGGAATTATTATCCCTCTTCCGTCTTCCCTCCTATCTCTAAAGGCAAACGTAAGCTTCTAGCAAAAGTTGCTGCAGCAACAAAGAAAGCTATACTTTCACAATGGATCACGTCTGAACCTGTTTCTTTTTCTTTAGTGACTCCTCGCATTCTTTATTTGTACCAGGTGGATTGGTCGGAATGTTATATGGACATAGAATCGAAATCACAATTTTTTTTTTTTATATATGGCTACCCTATATTCGTACATTGGCCCTCATTCCGAGTTGATCGCTCGCTAGCTGCTTTTAGCAGCATTGCAAACGCTAGGCCGCCGCCCTCTGGGAGTGTATCTTAGCTTAGCAGAATTGTGAATGAAAGATTATCAGAACTGCTTGAAAATATTTTCCTGCAGTTTCTGAGTAGCTCCAAACCTACTCCGAGATTGCGATCACCTCAGACCATTTAGTTCCTGCTTTGACGTCACAAACACGCCCTGCGTTCGGCCAGCCACTCCCCCGTTTCCCCAGCCACTCCTGCGTTTTAGCCTGACACGCCTGCGTTTTTTAGCACACTCCTGGAAAACGGTCAGTTTCCGCCCAGAAACACCCACTTCCTGTCAATCACACACCGATCAGCAGAGCGACTGAAAAGCGTTGCTCGCCCCTGTGTAAAATTGCTTAGTTTTGTGTGAAATTACTTGGCGCGTGCGCCCTGTGGCCCATACGCATGCGCAGAACAGCCGGATTTTAGCCTGATCGCTATGCTGCGAAAAACGGCAGTGAGCGATCAACTCGGAATGAGGGCCATTACCAGATTCGACTAACGAATCATTGTGAAATGCAGTTAGATTGTGCACTTGGTATAACATGGAACTTCTAGACAAAAGGAATTCCTCCCTTTTAAATGATATTTAAAGCAAAAAAATACCAGCGCTAAGAGTTGTTTTAACCAAAGTATTGATAGGAAACAGTTGGATCAGTTAATCAGTATCTTTATTTTACTTATTAGATATAAAATAATATTATTAAAACATTACTAAAAACCGTAATAAAGACTAAATAGTCACCAACAGCATATGAATAAAAAATGAGGAAACAATGGTTGATCCTATATGGCTCTGAGATAATCAAAATATTAGGTTTTGCTGATAGGAACAGTACCATCAATTTAAAAGATCCCGGACTTAAGTGGAAATCCGCTCCTCCTTAAATAGCAGTAAAAAGCACAGTCAGCTGGTAATACCCTAGATATACCTCATCCACAGTTCCACGAAAAAGATGACTCTCAATATTCGTCTGTGTAGGTGATTGAAGGGGTTTCCATAGATTGCTGGAAGTGCTCAACACAGGGAGTATCTGCGGTTTTGTTGTATTCCAATGAGAAGGGAAAAGTCCTTATCCAGATCGATATTGGATGGTAGAAAGTGCAAAAAAAACTGGCTTCTAGTACAGCATGGATGCGTGTCGCTTAGTACCATGGGAGCTGGTGAAAGTTGTAGTCAAGCTTTTTAATTTGCGCTCTGTAAACTACAATTACAGACAGCCAGCAGAACTTGTCTTTGTGACATTCGAAGGATGCTGGCAGCAATGAAAGGTGAGAAGAAGCCCGGGAAAAGGAGGCATCTAATAAGGTAATTTTGCGGATGCTGAACGGTGTGTGTTGTCAGTTGTTTATTGAAGAAAGGGGTGGGGGGAGAGAGTGCTGTGAAATGATTAATGAAGTGGGGATTCTGTGAGGTGATTATTGAAAAGGGGGGTGCCTGTGGGGATGCGGTCAACATCCCGCTGGACGGGATCCCAGCGGTCGAAATACCGACGCCGGAATCCCGACCGCCACAATCCCGACCGCCACAATCCCGACATATTCTCCCTCCGTGGGTGTCCACGACACCCATAGAGGGAGAATATAATAGTGTGCCGAGCGTAGCGAGGCACCGTGCCCGCAGCGTGGCGAGCGAAGCAAGCCCACAAGGGGCTGCGTTCCGCTCGCCACCCCTGTCGGGATTGTGTGGTCGGGATTCCGGCGTCGGTATTTCGACCGCCGGGATCCCGTCCAGCGGGATTACGTACTGATCCCTGCCTGTGAGGTGATTACTAAAATGGGTGCTGTTAGGTTATTATTGAAAGGGGGGTGCTATGAGAGGTAGACATTAAAGGGACTGGGCAGACTCTCTCACCGTGCCGAATACCTGACTTGTCCCCACAGACACAGGCTGGTGGGAAGGAGCTCACTGTATGGCCCATTTTCAAGGACTCCGCCCCATCACCCCATTTGGGCTTCAAGGTCTTCACAAGGGCAGCAAGGCCCTTTGGACCTTGTTGGATGTTGCCCTATTGTTGCTAGTTGCGAAGTAGCCCCCATAACAGTTCATGCTTCAGGGCCACAAAAATGTAGGTCTGCCACTGCTCTTCAATCTCCAGTCCAATCGCTTTTCCGTGTAACTACCACACTGCCCCTCTCTCCACTCACTTTCTGTGGACATATGTATAACGGGCACTACTACTGTGGGCATTATGTGTAATGGCCACTATTGTGGGCACTACTACTGTATGCATTATTTGTGGCACTGCTACTGTGGGGCATTATGTGTAAAGGGCACTATTACTGTGGGCATTATGTGTGGAACTACTACTGTGGATGTTATGTGTAAGGGTCACTATTACTGTTGGTGTTATGTGTAAGGGGCAATATTACTGTGGGTGTTATGAGTAAGGGTCACTATTGCCGTGTGGCACTACTACTGTAAGCATTATGTGTAAAGGGCACAACTACTGTGGATGTTATATGTGTAAGGGACACTATTTTGGGTGTTGTGTATAAGGGGCACTACTGTTTAGCACAATGTGTATAAGGGGTACTACTGTATAGTGTAACGTCATCTGAATTGGGGGTACTATTGTGTTGCCACATCCCTTCCTTGTGAGACACACTTTCCTTGTAAGACCCTTAGGCACATGCTGTCCCTTTATTGCGTATGGGAGGAAGGGCGCAAATTTTATTATTTGCAGGGGGAGGGGGGGGGGGGTGGCACCAAACACCCTAGCACCAGCCCTGATCACACCAGATCTAAAACGTTGCTTCTGTAACTTAATAAACTGACATGTTTATTGGCAGCTCTCCCAGAATGTCCAGGCGACTCACATTTTTTTTTGCTTTACTCAGTGCCGCTTTTAGGGCCAGACGAACTGTGTAATCGCATGGGGCGCTTGTGGCCAGTGATTGCACAGTATTCCATGTGGTCTGGCCATCTGCATTGGAAATGAAATACTGTTGAAAATATCCCAAAATGGGTGCCGCCACAGCGGAGACTGTTATGAAGGATGCTAGAGGAGGCGGGGGCCATTTTGGGAGGAACATTTACATTTACCGCTATCACACAGCAGGTAGTGCGTGTGAATCACGGCTGCAGCTAGAGGAAGGCGGCAGCATGAAACCCCTGCAACGAGCAGGCAGTGCACATTATTATTTGAGGCATGCAGTGTCATATTAAAGTGACAGGGCAGGGCATAACTGTGGCGAAAATGATGGTGCAAGGGGCATAATATGGTGCATGGTGCATTTACTGTGTGGGGCATATGGTGCAAGGGGCATTACTGTGTGGGGCATATAGTGAAAGGTGCATTACTGTGTGAGGCATATGGTGCACAGGGCATTACTGTTGAGGGAAATGGTACAAGGGGCATTATTGTGTGGGGCATAATATGATGCAAGGGACATTACTGTGTAGTGCATACATAATATGGTGAAAGGGGCATTACTGTGTGGGACATAACATGATGGTAATCTTTTCCTGCAAGGCCACGCCCATTGTAGCAAGGCCACACCCCTTTTGGAATGTCTGGGGGAAGGGGGCCATTTTTTTTTACTGTTCGCACTGGGAGCCAAATTGTATAGAAATAGCCCTAGCCATACTCCCAGGAAAAAAATCATGAAAATGGCTCATCAAGAGGTGGTGCTAAACTATTAATCTTTGGTAATGAACACACAATGGGGGTCATTCCGACCCAATTGCTCGCTGATGTTTCTCGCAGCGCAGCAATCGGGTCGGAACTGCGCATGCGCCGGGGTCGCAGTGCGCAGGCGCATGCAAGCCGTCATTGCCTAGCGATCGCCTCTGAGGCAGAAGCGGTCGCTGGGCGGGAGGGGGCTGGACGTCCCTTTAGGGGGCGCGGTCCGGCCAACACAGGCTTGGCCGGACCGTTGGGGGGGGGCTGGCCACGGCGGCTGCGTGACGTCACACGCAGCAGTTGCGGGCCGGGGAGCGACGAGTAACTCCCGGCCAGCACGCTAAAGCTGCGCTGGTCGGGAGCTACTCTTGAAGAGCAAAGGATCGCCGCTGTGCGATGCCTTTGCACTTCTGCGGGGTGGGGGGCGGCACTGACATGTGGGGCGGACTAGCCCTGTGCTGGGCGTCCCTCCGCATGTCAGTGTGAATGATCGTAGCTGTGCTAAATTTAGCACAGCTATGATCAACTCGACATGACCCCCAATATCACAAGAGTATTGGCAAACTATCACCCCATATTCTTAAATAGACTTCTCTTTGTGGTATAATGGTGCTGAAAAGAGAGGAAATTTGACTCTTACTTAGTTTGTAGACGCTTGAGTAATATGTGCTAGTGAGTATGAAAAGGATGACTCTGTTATCAGTACATATAATTAAAATTGTAACTTTGTAATTGTAAAATGTTTAGAAGATTTGAACTTGTATATGGAGAACCTAGACTAAATTAGCGATTATTAGAATTTTTTATCTGTGTTTGTTTTTCCAAAAACTATTGCATACCTCCCAATTTTTGTGGAGAGGAGATTGAGACAAATTAATTAGGGGCGTGGCCTCACGGGGAATGCCGAAATCACAAGGCACGCCATCATTTTTGTGATGCTGGGGTCCTGCCCAGCGCTCTGGGAGCGGGGCGAGTGCTGAGGGAAGGTGCAAGCTGTGGCAGCCTGTGCGTAGGCCCGCGTTACCCCGAGGTGAGTTGTGGCTGTAGCCATTCTATGTAAATGTGGACAAAGCCATGGCAACTTTGAGAATAAAAGTTGAAAATACAGTAAATTCCATTTCTGCTTTTTGACTTGCAAGCAGTGAATACATATACCCCTTTTACAAACAGTCCTGGGATTGACGCAGGATTTTAAACACGGTTCCAAGGGTCATACCGCGGCCTCGACCCAGGTCTGCACCATTTACACTGCACACAGGTGCAGTGCCGACACTTGGAGAGGACATCATCTCATTGCACTGGGAATGCAGCTCCCCCTATGCTGTGAACAGAATCTGGCTCGTATGACCGGGCTACCCATTCACACTGCCACCTAACCTGGATCCTTCCCAGGACCAACACTGCAAGCTGTTGAATTCCAGAACCGCCCACATAACATTCATAAACTTTCTCTTACGTCCTAGAGGATGCTGGGGTCCACATTACTACCATGGGTTATAGACGGGTCCACTAGGAGCCACTGGCACTTTAAAAGTTTAATAGTGTGTGCTGGCTCCTCCCTCTATGCCACTCCTACCAGACTCAGTTTAGAAAATGTGCCCGGAGGAGCCGGTCACAGCTAGGGGAGCTCCATAGGAGTTTTTCTAGTTTTATTATTTTTCTTAGAGTTAGGCACAGGGATGCTGCTGGCAACAGCCTCCCTGCTTCGTGGGACTTAGGGGGGGAGTAGTGTCCAACCCTGAGAGGTTAATGGCCCCTATCTCTGCTGACAGGACACTTAGCTCCTGAGGGTGATGATCATTAGCCTCCCGAGGTGACCGCTCACTCCCACAGCATGCCACCATCTCCTAACAGAGCCAGAAGATTCCGGTGGCGAGTGAGTCACCGGCGACCTGACAAGTGGGGAGCCGGTGTGAATGGTGGCAACAGGATAGGAGCGCAGTACTAACTGCGCTCCGGAGAGCTCAGCGGTACACAGTGCGGCGCTATGAGGGGCGCCCTGAGCCAGCCTACACTGACACCCTACACTGGTCACTCAAGGCTGTCAGGGACCCCGGTAATGCTGCCAGCCATAATGCTGCCAGCGGGAAGACGCGCCATGTTCAAGGGGCGGAGCTTCTCCTCAGAGCGGACCCAGTGGCTTCCAGCGCCATTTTCTCCCTGCACTGCAGATACAGCTACAGAGACGCTGACTGGGAGTGCTGTGCCTCCACACGACTCCAACTATCCTGTGCGGTACCAGGAGGTTGTAGAAGGGGGGGAGGCTGTAAATTACTGTGTAGTCTATTAAGGGTACACAGTCAGTGCCAGGTATTTCTCATACGTTCTTGAGGATGCTGGGGTCCACTTTAGTACCATGGGGTATAGACGGTTCCGCAGGAGCCATGGGCACTTTAAGACTTTTCAAGGGTGTGAACTGGCTCCTCCCTCTATGCCCCTCCTCCAGACCTCAGTTTAGAAAATGTGCCCAGGCAGACTGGATGCACTCCAGGGGAGCTCTACTGAGTTTCTCTGAAAAGACTTATGTTAGGTTTTTTATTTTCAGGGAGACCTGCTGGCAACAGTCTCCCTGCTTCGTGGGACTTAAGGGGCAGAAGTAGGAACCAACTTCCAGAAGAGTTTCATGGCTCTGCTTCTTGCTGACAGGACACCATTAGCTCCTGAAAGGTACTGAACGCTAGCTGCGACTATGTGCTCACTCCCACAGCACGCCGTCACCCCCCTTGCAGAGCCAGAAGTCAGAAGACAGGTGAGTGTTAGAAGAAGATCTTCAATCAAAGTGATGGCTAAAGGTACCGCAAGGCTGGCGGGAGCGCAGCGCGCCATGTTGCCCACACATACACAGATACCCTGGGCAGCATGAAACCTATTGAAACTAGCATAAATAGGGGGCATAAGTTGCTAAGGCACAGTCCTACCCCCGCCAGTATAAAAAATTACCTCATAAATGCTGAGGAGAAACGCGCCATTGAGGGGGCGGGGCTTCCTCCTCAGTCAGCCAGCACACTGCTCAGCGCCATTTTCTCTCCTTCCAGGCTGCAGAGAAGAACGCTGGTCCTCCTCCACTGCTGAACAAGTATCAGGGTGCAAAACAGGGGGGGCCACAGTGAATTTGGTGCTATATAATTGTGTAATTAACATTGTAAAAGCGCTGCATGTCAGTGGGCATTTTGTGTTCACAGACATCGGGGTAAATTTACTAAGATTCGTGTTTTCCCGTTTGAGGTCAAAGTTCAATCACGAATGACATCGAAAGTGTAAATATGCAACTTTTTGAATTGATTACGACTAATTTACTAAGCTGCCGTATTCTGCATTTTCGGGTTTTCCGATGTCGATGTCATTCGTTTTTTTTGGCAGTGTTTTACGTGAGTGACTTGTAAAACACTGCCGACTTTAATACAATGAATCTCGGCCGGATCTGAGAGATCCGTGCTGGGCTTCATTGTGCACTTTGTTTATCAAAAAAATAAAGTTTAAATGTAAAATAAAATTGCGTGGGGTCCCCCCTCCTAAGGCAAACCAGCCTCGGGCTCTTTGAGCCGATCCTGGTTGCAGAAATATGGGGAAAAAATGGACAGGGGTTCCCCCATATTTAAGCAACCAGCATCGGGCTCTGCGCCTGGTCCTGGTTCCAAAAATACGGGGGACAAAAAGAGTAGGGGTCCCCCGTATTTTTGAAACCAGCACCGGGCTCCACTAGCTGGACAGATAATGCCACAGCCGGGGGTCACTTTTATACAGTGCCTTGCGGCCGTGACATCAAATATCCAACTAGTCACCCCTGGCCGGGGTACCCTGGGGGAGTGGGGACCCCTTCAATCAAGGGGTCCCCCACCCCAGCCACCCAAGGGCCAGGGGTGAAGCCCGAGGCTGTCCCCCCCATCCAATAGGCTGCGGATGGGGGGCTGATAGCCTTTGTGAAAAGTGATTGATATTGTTTTTAGTAGCAGTACTACAAGGCCCAGCAAGCCTCCCCCGCAAGCTGGTACTTGGAGAACCACAAGTACCAGCATGCGGCGGAAAAACGGGCCCGCTGGTACCTGTAGTACTACTACTAAAAAAATACCCCAATAAAGACAACACACACACACCTTGAAAGTATAACTTTTATACATCCATCCACACCTCCATATACACATACTTACCTTATGTTCCCACGCAGGTCGGTCCTCTTCTCCAGTAGAATCCATGGTGTACCTGTAGAAAAAATTATACTCACATAATCCAGTGTTTTCGGCTCCTCGGTAACTCCTTTTGTAATCCACGTACTTGAAAAAATAAAAAAAACGGATACCCGACCACGAACTGAAAGGGGACCCATGTTTTCACATGGGACCCCTTTCCCCGAATGCCAGAAACCCACTCTGACTGATGTCTAAGTGGGTTTCTTCAGCCAATCAGGGAGCGCCACGTTTTGGCACCCTCCTGATCGGCTGTGTGCTCCTGTACTGTATGACAGGCGGCACACGGCAGTGTTACAATGTAGCGCCTATGCGCTCCATTGTAACCAATGGTGGGAACCAGGATCGGCTCAAAGAGCCCGAGGCTGGTTTGCCTTAGGAGGGGGGACCCCACGCAATTTTTTTTCTGAAAATTTATAACATTTCCCCCCCGTTCCCACTGAATAACATGCACGGATCTCATGGATCCGTGCATGCCTATACAAACACGGGATAAAAAAGCAGGTCTTTTTCACGATTTGTATTTTATCACGGCAGTGTTTGGCTATTGTCGGCAGTGTTTGTGTTTTGCACTTTTTAGTAAATTCACGATTTCTAGCAAATTGCAGGCGTATTTGACCGATGCTGTATTGATTCGTGATTTTTTCCTAGGACTTCCAAAATATTACGAATGCCCTCATCACTGCCGTGATTTTTGCTTAGTAAATTACCGAGATGACACTTTGATGAAAAAACGGCATCTCGGTCAAAATCGGGACCTTAGTAAATATACCCCATTGTGTTACTGGCGCTGGGTTGTGAACTGGCAAATCCTATCTGTGTCCTTCTGACAGATTGTACTGTGGGTCTGTCCCATATAAGTCCCAGAGTGTCTGTGGTGTGGTTGTGCACATGTGTGACATGTCTGAGGCAAGGAGCTCTTCCCCTGAGGGAGCCATTTTAGGGACACAGAGTTGTAATGTGGTGGCGCTGCCGGCACACCACGAGCCTGATTGGGTGAAAGAATTACGTGATAGTGTGAATCATATCAGTAAGAGATTGGATAAGTCTGAGTCTCATGCAGAAAGCTGGAGAAAATCAGTGGAAGATGTGATTTTTCATAGTCCTGCTTTTTCATCCATAGGCGACCCCTCTGGGTCACATAAGAGACCATTTGCGCAAATAGTACATACTAATACCGACACGGACTCTGATTCCTGTGTCGACTACAGTGATTCCAGGGGGATAGATCCTAAATTGGCAAAAAGCAGTCAATACATGATTATTGCTATAAAGGAAGTTACGGAAGCCCCTCTTGTACCTCAGGAGAAGGCTTATTTTCATAAAGAAAGGAAAATTAATGTAACTTTCCCTCCTTCTCATGAGCTAAATACCTTATTTGAGGGAGTTTGGGTAAACCCTGAAAAGAAATTTCAGGTTCCCAAAAGGATTCAGGTTGCTTATCCTTTCCCGGCAGAGGACAGGAGAAGGTGGGAGTCACCCCCCGTATTAGACAGTGCCCTGTCAAGGTTAACTAAAAAGGTGATTCTCCCTGCACCTGGGACGGCTTCACTGAAGGAGCCGGCAGACCGAAAGTTGGAGACTACGTTAAAATCTATTTATGTGGCCAATGGTACATTGCTCAGGCCCACCATTGCTTGCGCATGGGTGAGTAGGGCTATCGAAAAATGGTCAGATAACCTGTCATTGGAAATTGACACTATAGATAGAGACGAGATACTCCTAACGTTAGGTCATATCAAAGACGCTGCTGCATACATGCTAGAAGGTATGAAAGATATTGGACTCTTGGGTTCAAAAGCCGCTACCATGGCAGTAACAGCTCGGAGGGCGTTGTGGATTTGCCAGTGTAATGCTGATGCAGGTTCCAAAAGAAATATGGAGGCTCTCCCGTATAAAGGTGAGGCCTTGTTTGGAGATGGGCTGGATGCATTAGTCTCTGCGGCTACCGCAGGTAAGTCGACATTCTTGCCTTATGCTCTTGCACTGGCGAAAAAGACACATCACTCTCAGATGCAGTCCTTTCGGCCAAACAAATAGAAAAAGGCCATAGGTTCCCCCTTCTTTGCAGGTAGAGGGAGGGGAAGAGGAAAGAAGTACGCAGTGTCTCCCGGATCCCAGGAGCAGAAGTCAACCCCTGCTTCTGCCAAATCTGCAGCATGACGCTGGGGCTCCCTTGCGGGAGTCCGCTCGGGTGGGAGCACGTCTGAAGCTTTTCAGTCAGATCTGGCTTCAATCTGGCCTGGACCCATGGGTCTTACAAATAGTGTCCCATGGGTACAGACTGGAGTTTCAAGATGTCCCCAATGCCGATTTTTCAAATCGACCTTGCCAGCTTCTCTTCCAGAAAGAGAGGCAGTAACAACGGCAATTAAAAAATTATGTCAGGATCAAGTCATTGTCCTGGTACCCTTGTCACAGCAAGGAGAAGGGTTTTATTCATGCCTCTTCGTTCCAGACGTTGCCGTTCGGACTCTCCACGGCACCGAGGGTATTCACCAAGGTGAAGGCAGAGATGATGGTCCTCCTTTGACAACAAGGAGTCAATATAATTCCTTACCTGGACGATCTCCTAATAAAAACGAGATCCAGGGAAAAGTTGGTGCAGAACATTGCACTCTCCCTATCAGTACTCCAACAACACGGTTGGATCATGAATTTTCCGAAGTCGCAGTTGGAACCGATGACAAGATAGTCTTTTTTTAGGGATGATACTGAACACAGAAGTACAGAAAGTATTTCTTCCTGTAGAAAAGGCTCTGGAAATCCAGAGAATGGTCAAACAAATTTTGAAACCAACAAGAGTGTCGATCCATCAATGCATTCAGTTGTTGGGGAAGATGGTAGTGGCCTACGAGGCCATACAGTTTGGCCGATTCCGTGCCAGAGTATTCCAGTGGGACCTGTTGGACAAGTGGTCCGGATACCACCTACACATGCACCGGAAGATAATCCTGTCCTCCAAAGCCAGGATTTCGCTCCTGTGGTGGCTACACAGTTCTCACCTACTAGAGGGACGCAGGTTTGGGATTCAGGACTGGGTCCTGGTAACCACGGATGCAAGTCTCCGAGGTTGGGGAGCAGTCACACAGGGGGAAAGCTTCCAAGGAAAATGGTCAAGTCAGGAAGCCTGCCTTCACATAAACGTTCTGGAATTGAGAGCCATTTACAACGGCCTTCTACAAGCGGTACATCTTCTTCAAGATCAACCCGTGCAGATCCAGTCGGACAATGTAACTGCAGTCGCGTACATAAACCGGCAAGGCGGAACGAAAAGCAGAGCGGCAATGGCAGAGGTGACAAAGATCCTCCTCTGGGCAGAAAGACATGCAAGACCTCTGTCAGCAATTTTCATTCTGGAAGTGGACAACTGGGAAGCAGACTTCCTCAGCAGACACGATCTCCATCCAGGAGAGTGGGGCCTCCACCAAGAAGTCTTCGCAGAGGTGGCAAGTCTTTGGGGAGTTCCTCAAGTAGACATGATGGAATCTCGTCTCAACAAGAAGCTTCAGAGATATTGTTCCAGGTCGAGAGACCCTCAAGCAATAGCAGTGGATGCACTGGTGACCGAGTGGTTGTTTCGGTCGGTATATGTCTTCCCTCCACTTCCACTGATTCCAAAAGTTCTAAAAATCATAAGAAGAACAAGAGTTCGAGCAATCTTCATTGCCCCGGAGGGCTTGGTACCCAGATCTTCAGGAGTTGCTCATAGAAGATCCTCAGCCTCTTCCTCCTCGCGAGGACCTGCTACAGCAGGGGCCATGTGTATATCAAGACTTACAGCGGCTACTTTGACAGCATGGCTGTTGAGCGCCGGATCCTAGCCCGAAAGGGTATTCCAAAAGAAGTCATTCCCACACTTATTCAGGCCAGGAAAGGAGTAACATCTAAGCATTACCACCGTATTTGTAGAAAATATGTGTCTTGGTATGAATCCAAGAAGGCTCCAACGGAAGAGTTTCAGTTAGGACGTTTTCTCCATTTTCTACAGGCTGGTGTGGATGCGGGCCTACAATTGGGTTCAATCGAGGTCCAGATTTTGGCCTTATCAATTTTCTTTCAAAGACAATTGGCCACCCTTCCAGAAGTTCAGACGTTCGTGAAAGGAGTGCTGCATATCCAACCTCCATTTGTGCCCCCGGTGGCACCATGGGACCTTAATGTGGTGTTGCAGTTCCTGCAATCGGATTGGTTTGAATCACTGAAGGAGATAGAATTGAAGTTTCTCACTTGGAAAGTGGTCATGTTATTGGCCTTGGCATCCACAAGGTGGGTGTCTGAGTTGGGGGCCTTGTCCCACAAAAGCCCTCACCTGATCTTCCATGAAGATAGAGCAGAGTTGAGAACTCGACAACAATTTCTTCCAAAGGTGGTTTCGTCTTTCCATATGAACCAACCTATTGTGGTACCAGAGGCTACTGACACTTTCACTGCATCAAAGTTTCTTGAGGTAGTTAGAGCTTTGAAAATTTATGTCACAAGAACAGCTCGGGTATGGAAAACAGAGGCTCTGCTTGTCCTGTATGCTCCCAACAAGATTGGGTGTCCTGCTTCTAAGCAGACCATTGCGCGCTGGATCAGAGGGACGATTCAGTACGCTCATTCCACGCAGGATTGCCGGTACCGAAGTTGGTAAATGCCCATTCTTCTAGAACGGTTGACTCATCCTGGGCGGCTGCCCGGGGCGTCTCGGCTTTACAACTTTGCCGAGCAGCTACTTGGTCAGGGTCAAACACGTTTGCTAAGTTTTACAAGTCTGACTCCTTGGCCGATGAGGACCTCATTTTGGTCAATCGGTGCTGCAGGGTCATCCGCACTCTCCCGCCCGTACTGGAGCTTTGGTATAACCCCATGGTACTGAAGTGGACCCCAGCATCCTCTAGGACGTATGAGAAAATAGGATTTTAATACCTACCGGTAAATCCTTTTCTCCTAGTCCGTAGAGGATGCTGGGCACCCGACCCAGTGCATACTTTACCTGCAGTTGTTGATTTTGTAGTTACACCAATGTTGTGTTAAGGTTATTTCAGCATGTTGCTGCAATTGTTCATGCCTGTTGGCGTGTGTTATGTTGAATACCATGTTGTGCGGCATGGTTGAGGTGTGAGCTGGTATGAATCTCACCATTAAATTAAAAGTAAATCCTTTCCTCGAAATGTCCGTCTCCCTGGGCACAGTTCCTATACTGAGGTCTGGAGGAGGGGCATAGAGGGAGGAGCCAGTTCATACCCTTGAAAAGTCTTAAAGTGCCCATGGCTCCTGCGGAACCGTCTATACCTCATGGTACTAAAGTGGACCCCAGCATCCTCTACGGACTAGGAGAAAAGGATTTACCGGTAGGTATTAAAATCCTGTTTTTTCTTTTTCCCTATCTACTGCACAGAGACTTGCTGCAGATGCAGTGACATACCCTCCAGCTGTAGTTTTTTGGCAGGTACAGTCCCTTTTTTATGGTCTGTACCGATTTCTGGCACTCCAAACTTCCATTAAAAGTATAGGAAAAGGGGCGTGGCCACGCCACAGTACCTGTGGACACGTCCCCTTTTCGAATTTGAAGCAATTTGTATGTGTAAATTGTTGGAGGGTATGTTGCTGCAGATGCAGTGGGCCTATTTTTGGGTGTGGACCTGGAGCTGCAGCTCCATCAGCCCCATTGTTAATCCTGCTCTGGGAACACACAGCAGCCAAAGGGCAGAGCTTCCATTGGATGCAACCTGTGTGGGAGGGCATTTCGCGCACAATCAGCTGTGGACTGGGTGTGATAGACCTGCCACTAACCCAATGAGAGCTCCTAGCCATGCCCAGCGTTATACACACAGGCACAGAGTCACAGATCTGGGCTATTATATAGGAGATGAGTCCATTAATGATTTTAACAATTGTTTAATATATACAACAAAGAGAGTCACGGTTACTGGTGCAGGTCCTCGCGAGGAATAAGAGGCCGAGGATCTTCCATGAGCAACTCCTGAAGATCTGGATACCAAGCCATCCTTGGCCAGTCTGGGGCAATGAGGATCGCTCGAACCCTTGTTCTCCGTATGATTTTGAGCACTTTTGGTATCAGTGGAAGTAGAGGGAAGACATATACCGACCGAAACACCCACTGGGTCACCAGTGCATCCACTGCTATTGCTTGAGGGTCTCTCGACCTGGAACAATATCTCTGAAGCTTCTTGTTGAGACGAGATGCCATCATGTCTACTTGAGGAACTCCCCAAAGACTTGTCACCTCTGCAAAGACTTCTTGCTGGAGGCCCCACTCTCCTGGATGGAGATCGTGTCTGCTGAGGAAGTCTGCTTCCCAGTTGTCCACTCCCGGAATGAAAATTGCCGACAGAGCTCTTGCATGTCTTTCTGCCCAGAGGAGGATCTTTGTCACCTCTGCCATCGCTGCTCTGCTTTTCGTTCCGCCCTGACGGTTTATGTACGCGACTGCTGTTACATTGTCCGACTGAATCTGCACGGGTTCATCTTGAAGAAGATGCACCGCTTGTAGAAGGCCATTGTAAATGGCTCTCAATTCCAGCACGTTTATGTGAAGACAGGTTTCCTGACTTGACCATCTTCCTTGGAAGCTTTTTCCCCGTGTGACTGCTCCCCAGCCTCGGAGACTTGCATCCGTAGTTACTAGGACCCAGTCCTGAATCCCGAACCTGCGTCCCTCTAATAGGTGAGAACTGTGTAGCCACCACAGGAGCGAAATCCTGGCCTTGGATGACAGGATTATCTTCTGGTGCATGTGCAGGTGGGAACCGGACCACTTGTCCAACAGGTCCCACTGGAATGCCTTGACATGGAATTGGCCAAACTGTATGACCTCGTAGGCCGCTACCATCTTTCCCAACAACCGAATGCATTGATGGATCGACACTCTTCTTGGTTTCAAAATTTGCTTGACCAGTCTCTGGATTTCCAGAGCCTTTTTCACTGGAAGAAATACCCTCTGAACTTCTGTGTCCAGTATCATCCCCAGAAAGGACAATCTTGTCGTCGGTTCAAATTGTGATTTTGGAAAATCCATGATCCAACCGTGTCATTGGAGTACTGACAAGGAGAGTGCAATGTTCTGCACCAACTGTTCCTTGGATCTCGCTTTTTTCAGGAGATCGTCCAGGTAAGGAATTATATTGACTCCTTGTTGTCGAAGGAGGACCATCATCTCTGCCATCACCTTGGTAAATACTCTCGGTGCCGTGGAAAGTCCGAACGGCAACGTCTGGAACTGGTAATGGCAATCCTGTACCGCGAATCTCAGATAAGCTTGATGAGGAGGATAAATGGGAACATGTAAGTAAGCATCTTTTATGTCTACTGACACCATGAAGTCCCCTTCCTCCAGACTGGAAATCACTGCTCTCAGAGATTCCATCTTGAACTTAAATCTTTTCAGGTAAAGATTCAGCGATTTCAGGTTCAAAATTGGTCTGACCGAGCCGTCCGGCTTCGGAACTACGAAGAGGCTTGAATAAAACCCTTCTCCCTGTTGTGACACGGGAACCAGGACAATGACTTGATCCTGACATCATTTTTGAATTGCAGCTGTTACTACTTCTCTTTCTGGAAAAGAAGCTGGCAGGGTCGATTTGAAAAATCGGGATGGGGGACGTCTTGAAACTCCGGTTTGTATCCATAGGACACTATTTGTAAGACCCATGGGTCCAGGCCAGATTGAAGCCAGATCTGACTGAAAAGTTTCAGACGTGCTCCCACCCGAGCGGACTCCCGCAAGGGAGCCCCAGCGTCATGCTGCAGCTTTGGCAGAAGCAGGGGTTGACTTCTGCTCCTGCGATCCAGGAGACGCTGCAGATTTTTTTCCCTTTCCCCTTCCTCTACCTGCAAAGAAGGGGGAACCTTTGGCCTTTTTGTATTTGTTGGGCCGAAAGGGCTGCATCTGAGAGTGATGTGTCTTTTTCGCCAGTGCAGGAGCATAAGGCAAGAATGTCGACTTACCTGTGGTAGCCGCAGAGACTAATGCATCCAGCCCATCTCCAAACAAGGCCTCACCTTTATACGGGAGAACCTCCATATTTCTTTTGGAATCTGCATCAGCATTCCACTGGCGAATCCACAATGCCCTCCGAGCGGATACTGCCATGGTAGCGGCTTTTGAACCCAAGAGTCCAATATCTTTCATGCCTTCTAGCATGTATGCAGCAGCGTGTTTGATATGACCTAACGTTAGGAGTATCTCGTCTCTATCTATAGTGTCAATTTCCAATGACAGGTTATCTGACCATGTTTTGATAGCCCTACTCACCTATGCGCAAGCAATGGTGGGCCTGAGCAATGTACCATTGGCCACATAAATAGATTTTAACATAGTCTCCAACTTGCGGTCTGCCGGCTCCTTCAGTGAAGCCGTCCCAGGTGCAGGGAGAATCACCATTTTAGTTAACCTTGATAGGGCACTGTCTAATACGGGGGGTGACACCCACCTTTTCCTGTCCTCTGCCGGGAAAGGATAAGCAACCTGAATCCTTTTGGGAACCTGAAATTTCTTTTCAGGGTTTACCCAAACTCTCTCAAATAAGGTATTTAGCTCATGAGAAGGAGGGAAAGTTACATTAATTTTCCTTTCTTTATAAAAATAAGCCTTCTCCTGAGGTACAGGAAGGGCTTCCGTAACTTCCAAAACTTCCTTTATAGCAACAATCATGTATTGAATGCTTTTTGCCAATTTAGGATCTATCCCCCTGGAATCACTATAGTCGACACTAGAGATGAGCGGGTTCGGTTTCTTTGAATCCGAACCCGCACGAACTTCACTTTTTTTTCCACGGGTCCGAGCGACTCGGATCTTCCCGCCTTGCTCGGTTAACCCGAGCGCGCCCGAACGTCATCATGACGCTGTCGGATTCTCGCGAGGCTCGGATTCTATCGCGAGACTCGGATTCTATATAAGGAGCCGCGCGTCGCCGCCATTTTCACTCGTGCATTGAGATTGATAGGGAGAGGACGTGTCTGGCGTCCTCTCCATTAGAATAGAGATAGATAGATTAGATAGAGAGAGATTGTGCAGAGTCGCAGACAGAGTTAGTTTACCACAGTCAGTGACCAGTGCAGTTGCTAGTTAACTTTTATTTAATATAATATATCCATTCACTTCTCTCTGCTATATCCGTTCTCTGCCTGAAAAAAAAAACGATACACAGCACAGTCAGTCACACAGTGTGACTCAGTCTGTGTGCACTCAGCTCAGCCCAGTGTGCTGCACAGTCATCAATGTATAAATTAAAAGCTTATAATTAATTGTGGGGGAGACTGGGGAGCACTGCAGGTTGTTAGCAGGAGCCAGGAGTACAATTATATTAATTAACAGTGCACACTTTTGCTGCAGGAGTGGTGACCAGTGCCTGACCACCAGTATAGTATTGTTGTATACTACTAATATCTCTTTAAATATCAACCAGTCTATATTAGCAGCAGACACAGTACAGTGCGGTAGTTCACGGCTGTGGCTACCTCTGTGTCGGCACACGGCAGGCAGTCCGTCCGACCAGAATTGTATTATTTATTATTATATACCTACCACCTAACCGTGGTTTTTTTTTCATTCTTTATACCGTCATAGTGTCATCCTAATTGTTACGAGTATACTACTATCTCTTTATCAACCAGTGTACAGTGCGGTAGTTCACGGCTGTGGCTACCTCTGTGTCGGCACACGGCAGGCAGTCCGTCCGACCAGAATTGTATTATTTATTATTATATACCTACCACCTAACCGTGGTTTTTTTTTCATTCTTTATACCGTCATAGTGTCATCCTAATTGTTACGAGTATACTACTATCTCTTTATCAACCAGTGTACAGTGCGGTAGTTCACGGCTGTGGCTACCTCTGTGTCGGCACACGGCAGGCAGTCCGTCCGACCAGAATTGTATTATTTATTATTATATACCTACCACCTAACCGTGGTTTTTTTTTCATTCTTTATACCGTCATAGTGTCATCCTAATTGTTACGAGTATACTACTATCTCTTTATCAACCAGTGTACAGTGCGGTAGTTCACGGCTGTGGCTACCTCTGTGTCGGCACACGGCAGGCAGTCCGTCCGACCAGAATTGTATTATTTATTATTATATACCTACCACCTAACCGTGGTTTTTTTTTCATTCTTTATACCGTCATAGTGTCATCCTAATTGTTACGAGTATACTACTATCTCTTTATCAACCAGTGTACAGTGCGGTAGTTCACGGCTGTGGCTACCTCTGTGTCGGCACACGGCAGGCAGTCCGTCCGACCAGAATTGTATTATTTATTATTATATACCTACCACCTAACCGTGGTTTTTTTTTCATTCTTTATACCGTCATAGTGTCATCCTAATTGTTACGAGTATACTACTATCTCTTTATCAACCAGTGTACAGTGCGGTAGTTCACGGCTGTGGCTACCTCTGTGTCGGCAGTCGGCAGGCAGTCCGTCCATCCATAATTGTATTATTATTATAATATATACCACCTAACCGTGGTTTTTTTTTCATTCTTTATACCGTCATAGTGTCATACTAGTTGTTACGAGTATACTACTATCTCTTTATCAACCAGTGTACAGTGCGGTAGTTCACGGCTGTGGCTACCTCTGTGTCGGCAGTCGGCAGGCAGTCCGTCCATCCATAATTGTATTATT
The DNA here is from genome assembly GCF_028390025.1 of Pseudophryne corroboree. Classification (NCBI taxonomy): domain Eukaryota; kingdom Metazoa; phylum Chordata; class Amphibia; order Anura; family Myobatrachidae; genus Pseudophryne; species Pseudophryne corroboree. Next base: position 331,521,600 of record NC_086447.1, on the reverse strand, counting down.
ATTATAATATATACCACCTAACTGTGGTTTTTTTTGCATTCTTTATACCGTCGTCATAGTGTCATACTAGTTGTTACGAGTATACTACTATCTCTTTATCAACCAGTGTACAGTGCGGTAGTTCACGGCTGTGGCTACCTCTGTGTCGGCAGTCGGCAGGCAGTCCGTCCATCCATAATTGTATTATTATTATAATATATACCACCTAACCGTGGTTTTTTTTTCATTCTTTATACCGTCGTCATAGTGTCATACTAGTTGTTACGAGTATACTACTATCTCTTTATCAACCAGTGTACAGTGCGGTAGTTCACGGCTGTGGCTACCTCTGTGTCGGCAGTCGGCAGGCAGTCCGTCCATCCATAATTGTATTATTATTATAATATATACCACCTAACCGTGGTTTTTTTATACCACCTAACCGTGGCAGTCCGTCCATAATTGTATACTAGTATCCAATCCATCCATCTCCATTGTTTACCTGAGGTGCCTTTTAGTTCTGCCTATAAAATATGGAGAACAAAAAAGTTGAGGTTCCAAAATTAGGGAAAGATCAAGATCCACTTCCACCTCGTGCTGAAGCTGCTGCCACTAGTCATGGCCGAGACGATGAAATGCCAGCAACGTCGTCTGCCAAGGCCGATGCCCAATGTCATAGTACAGAGCATGTCAAATCCAAAACACCAAATATCAGAAAAAAAAGGACTCCAAAACCTAAAATAAAATTGTCGGAGGAGAAGCGTAAACTTGCCAATATGCCATTTACCACACGGAGTGGCAAGGAACGGCTGAGGCCCTGGCCTATGTTCATGGCTAGTGGTTCAGCTTCACATGAGGATGGAAGCACTCAGCCTCTCGCTAGAAAACTGAAAAGACTCAAGCTGGCAAAAGCACCGCAAAGAACTGTGCGTTCTTTGAAATCCCAAATCCACAAGGAGAGTCCAATTGTGTCGTTTGCGATGCCTGACCTTCCCAACACTGGACGTGAAGAGCATGCGCCTTCCACTATTTGCATGCCCCCTGCAAGTGCTGGAAGGAGCACCCGCAGTCCAGTTCCTGATAGTCAGATTGAAGATGTCAGTGTTGAAGTACACCAGGATGAGGAGGATATAGGTGTTGCTGGCGCTGGGGAGGAAATTGACCAGGAGGATTCTGATGGTGAGGTGGTTTGTTTAAGTCAGGCACCCGGGGAGACACCTGTTGTCCGTGGGAGGAATATGGCCGTTGACATGCCAGGTGAAAATACCAAAAAAATCAGCTCTTCGGTGTGGAGGTATTTCACCAGAAATGCGGACAACAGGTGTCAAGCCGTGTGTTCCCTTTGTCAAGCTGTAATAAGTAGGGGTAAGGACGTTAACCACCTCGGAACATCCTCCCTTATACGTCACCTGCAGCGCATTCATAATAAGTCAGTGACAAGTTCAAAAACTTTGGGTGACAGCGGAAGCAGTCCACTGACCAGTAAATCCCTTCCTCTTGTAACCAAGCTCACGCAAACCACCCCACCAACTCCCTCAGTGTCAATTTCCTCCTTCCCCAGGAATGCCAATAGTCCTGCAGGCCATGTCACTGGCAAGTCTGACGAGTCCTCTCCTGCCTGGGATTCCTCCGATGCATCCTTGCGTGTAACGCCTACTGCTGCTGGCGCTGCTGTTGTTGCCGCTGGGAGTCGATGGTCATCCCAGAGGGGAAGTCGTAAGCCCACTTGTACTACTTCCAGTAAGCAATTGACTGTTCAACAGTCCTTTGCGAGGAAGATGAAATATCACAGCAGTCATCCTACTGCAAAGCGGATAACTGAGTCCTTGACAACTATGTTGGTGTTAGACGTGCGTCCGGTATCCGCCGTTAGTTCACAGGGAACTAGACAATTTATTGAGGCAGTGTGCCCCCGTTACCAAATACCATCTAGGTTCCACTTCTCTAGGCAGGCGATACCGAGAATGTACACGGACGTCAGAAAAAGACTCACCAGTCTCCTAAAAAATGCAGTTGTACCCAATGTCCACTTAACCACGGACATGTGGACAAGTGGAGCAGGGCAGGGTCAGGACTATATGACTGTGACAGCCCACTGGGTAGATGTATGGACTCCCGCCGCAAGAACAGCAGCGGCGGCACCAGTAGCAGCATCTCGCAAACGCCAACTCTTTCCTAGGCAGGCTACGCTTTGTATCACCGCTTTCCAGAATACGCACACAGCTGAAAACCTCTTACGGCAACTGAGGAAGATCATCGCGGAATGGCTTACCCCAATTGGACTCTCCTGTGGATTTGTGGCATCGGACAACGCCAGCAATATTGTGTGTGCATTAAATATGGGCAAATTCCAGCACGTCCCATGTTTTGCACATACCTTGAATTTGGTGGTGCAGAATTTTTTAAAAAACGACAGGGGCGTGCAAGAGATGCTGTCGGTGGCCAGAAAAATTGCGGGACACTTTCGGCGTACAGGCACCACGTACAGAAGACTGGAGCACCACCAAAAACTACTGAACCTGCCCTGCCATCATCTGAAGCAAGAAGTGGTAACGAGGTGGAATTCAACCCTCTATATGCTTCAGAGGTTGGAGGAGCAGCAAAAGGCCATTCAAGCCTATACAATTGAGCACGATATAGGAGATGGAATGCACCTGTCTCAAGTGCAGTGGAGAATGATTTCAACGTTGTGCAAGGTTCTGATGCCCTTTGAACTTGCCACACGTGAAGTCAGTTCAGACACTGCCAGCCTGAGTCAGGTCATTCCCCTCATCAGGCTTTTGCAGAAGAAGCTGGAGGCATTGAAGAAGGAGCTAACACGGAGCGATTCCGCTAGGCATGTGGGACTTGTGGATGCAGCCCTTAATTCGCTTAACAAGGATTCACGGGTGGTCAATCTGTTGAAATCAGAGCACTACATTTTGGCCACCGTGCTCGATCCTAGATTTAAAGCCTACCTTGGATCTCTCTTTCCGGCAGACACAGGTCTGCTGGGGTTGAAAGACCTGCTGGTGACAAAATTGTCAAGTCAAGCGGAACGCGACCTGTCAACATCTCCTCCTTCACATTCTCCCGCAACTGGGGGTGCGAGGAAAAGGCTCAGAATTCCGAGCCCACCCGCTGGCGGTGATGCAGGGCAGTCTGGAGCGACTGCTGATGCTGACATCTGGTCCGGACTGAAGGACCTGACAACGATTACGGACATGTCGTCTACTGTCACTGCATATGATTCTCTCAACATTGATAGAATGGTGGAGGATTATATGAGTGACCGCATCCAAGTAGGCACGTCACACAGTCCGTACTTATACTGGCAGGAAAAAGAGGCAATTTGGAGGCCCTTGCACAAACTGGCTTTATTCTACCTAAGTTGCCCTCCCACAAGTGTGTACTCCGAAAGAGTGTTTAGTGCCGCCGCTCACCTTGTCAGCAATCGGCGTACGAGGTTACATCCAGAAAATGTGGAGAAGATGATGTTCATTAAAATGAATTATAATCAATTCCTCCGCGGAGACATTGACCAGCAGCAATTGCCTCCACAAAGTACACAGGGAGCTGAGATGGTGGATTCCAGTGGGGACGAATTGATAATCTGTGAGGAGGGGGATGTACACGGTGATATATCGGAGGGTGAAGATGAGGTGGACATCTTGCCTCTGTAGAGCCAGTTTGTGCAAGGAGAGATTAATTGCTTCTTTTTTGGGGGGGGGTCCAAACCAACCCGTCATATCAGTCACAGTCGTGTGGCAGACCCTGTCACTGAAATGATGGGTTGGTTAAAGTGTGCATGTCCTGTTTTGTTTATACAACATAAGGGTGGGTGGGAGGGCCCAAGGATAATTCCATCTTGCACCTCTTTTTTCTTTTCTTTTTCTTTGCATCATGTGCTGATTGGGGAGGGTTTTTTGGAAGGGACATCCTGCGTGACACTGCAGTGCCACTCCTAGATGGGCCCGGTGTTTGTGTCGGCCACTAGGGTCGCTAATCTTACTCACACAGCTACCTCATTGCGCCTCTTTTTTTCTTTGCGTCATGTGCTGTTTGGGGAGGGTTTTTTGGAAGGGACATCCTGCGTGACACTGCAGTGCCACTCCTAGATGTGCCCGGTGTTTGTGTCGGCCACTAGGGTCGCTAATCTTACTCACACAGTCAGCTACCTCATTGCGCCTCTTTTTTTCTTTGCGTCATGTGCTGTTTGGGGAGGGTTTTTTGGAAGGGCCATCCTGCGTGACACTGCAGTGCCACTCCTAGATGGGCCCGGTGTTTGTGTCGGCCACTAGGGTCGCTTATCTTACTCACACAGCGACCTCGGTGCAAATTTTAGGACTAAAAATAATATTGTGAGGTGTGATGTGTTCAGAATAGGCTGAAAATGAGTGTAAATTATGTTTTTTGAGGTTAATAATACTTTGGGATCAAAATTACCCCCAAATTCTATGATTTAAGCTGTTTTTTAGGGTTTTTTTAAAAAAACACCCGAATCCAAAACACACCCGAATCCGACAAAAAAAATTCGGTGAGGTTTTGCCAAAACGCGGTCGAACCCAAAACACGGCCGCGGAACCGAACCCAAAACCAAAACACAAAACCCGAAAAATTTCCGGCGCTCATCTCTAGTCGACACAGGAATCAGAGTCCGTGTCGGTATCAGTATGTATTATTTGTGCAAATGGTCTCTTATGTGACCCAGAGGGGTCGCCTATGGATGAAAAAGCAGGACTATGAAAAATCACATCTTCCACTGATTTTCTCCAGCTTTCCGCCGAGCTGCCCGACGGCGGATACGGCCGACGAGCGACCCGGCGGCGGGGGGGCAGTGACGGGGGGAGTGAAGTTTCTTCACTCCCCCCGTCACGCGGCTGCATTGAAGTGCAGGCAAATATGGACGAGATCGTCCATATTGGCCTGCATGCACAGCCGACGGGAGACCAGCGATGAACGAGTGCGGGGACGCGCATCGTTCATCGCTGGAGTCTCCACACTGAAAGATATGAACGAGTTCTCGTTCATTTATGAACGAGATCGTTCATATCTTTCTGAAAATCGGCCAGTGTGTAGGGCCTATCAGACTTATCCAATCTCTTACTGATATGATTCACACTATCACGTAATTCTTTCACCCAATCAGGCTCGTGGGGGTAAATTTACTAAAATGGGAGTTCTATTTAAGATGTGATGTTGCCCATAGCAACCAATCAGATTCCTGGTATTATCTTCTAGAAGGTGCTAGATAAATGAGAAGTAGAATCTGATTGGTTGCTATGGACAACATCCCAACTTAAATAGAACTCCCATCTTAGTAAATTTACCCTGTGGTGTGCCGGCAGCACCACCACATTACAACTCTGTGTCCCTAAAATGGCTCCCTCAGGGGAAGAGCTCCCTGCCTCAGACATGTCACACACGTGCACAACCACACCACAGACACTCCGGGACTTATAGGGGACACACCCACAGTAAAATCTGTCAGAAGGACACAGATAGGATTCACAGCCAGTTCACAACCCAGCGCCAGTAACACAATGTCTGTGAACACAAAATGCCCACTGATACGCAGCGCTTTTATAATGTTAATCACAATTATATAGCACCAAATTCACTGTGGCCCCCCCTGTTTTGCACCCTGATACTTGTTCAGCAGTGGAGGAGGACCAGCGTTCTTCTCTGCAGCTTGGAAGGAGAGAAAATGGCGCTGAGCAGTGTGCTGGCTGACTGAGGAGGAAGCCCCGCCCCCTCAATGGCGCGTTTCTCCTCAGCATTTATGAGGTAATTTTTTATACTGGCGGGGGTAGGACTCTGCCTCAGCAACTTATGCCCCTTATTTATGCCAGTTTCTAGAGGTTTCATGCTGCCCAGGGTGTCTGTGTATGTGTGGACAACATGGCGCGCTGCGCTCCCGCCAGCCTTGCGGTACCTTTAGCCGTCACTTTGATTGAAGATCTTCTTCTAACACTCACCTGTCTTCTGACTTCTGGCTCTGCAAGGGGGGTGACGGCGTGCTGTGGGAGTGAGCACATAGCCGCAGCTAGTGTTCAGTGCCCTTCAGGAGTTAATGGTGTCCTGTCAGCCAGAAGCAGAGCCATGAAACTCTTCAGGAAGTTGGTTCCTACTTCTGCCCCCTAAGTCCCACGAAGCAGGGAGACTGTTGCCAGCAGTTCTCCCTGAAAATAAAAAACCTAACATAAGTCTTGTCAGAGAAACTCAGTAGAGCTCCCCTGGAGTGCATCCAGTCTGCCTGGGCACATTTTCTAAACTGAGGTCTGGAGGAGGGGCATAGAGGGAGGAGCCAGTTCACACCCTTGAAAAGTCTTAAAGTGTCCATGGCTCCTGCGGAACCGTCTATACCCCATGGTACTAAAGTGGACCCCAGCATCCTCTAGGACGTATGAGAAATCCTTTTACTGCAGCGTACTATGTCCTGCTGCCAGTCCGCCTGCCCCCTCCGCCATGAACAATCCCCGCTCCCTAGCCACAGCGCAGGTGGAACAAAAGCTGCAGTGGCCACCGGAATAGATGTGTATGAAAGCGGCGCAGCGGAAGGCTTTCATAGCCCTCCCTGCGCCGCATACTCTCTGAGCCTCCTCTGCACGTGATGTCACAGAAGTAACTCCCTGCCACAGCCGCGCCCAGATACCCAGAGGCCCTGACTCCGCAACACAGCACCTGGACTGCTGGCCTGGAAGCCCCGAGATGGCTAATGTAACGGATAGAGTGGGTGATATCGTGGAGGGTAATGTCTGGACGCTGAATCAATGTAAAAGGTGACAGTGCTGTGCAGTGCAGTGGGTGTGTAGTGTCACTGACACTGCACAGCACTCTCACCTTTTACTTTGATTCTGCCAGCCAGTCACTATTGTTAGCGCCGGTGTCCCAACGCGCAGCATTGCAGGGAAGTAGACGCACTAAATAAACTAGCCTTAGGGCTGCTGGGAGCGGCAGTTTATTGAGTGCATCTTCTTCCCTGTAATGCACTGCGTTGGGACACTGCCGCCAACAATAGTGACTGGCTGCTTCGCTGCTGTGCGAGTCTCCGGGAGAGCCACTGCTTAGCTGCTTCCAGGAGGAGAAGCAGGAGAAGCATTACCCACCCCTCCCCCAATCGCAGTACCCATCCGCGACACCCCCACACCCTTCCTCCACCACCTGCGGTGGCTCCGGACCCCCTTCCCCACCCGCAGCACACTCCGCACCCGCCCCTCCCCCACCCACGGCACTCACCCCTCCCCCACCCACTGCTCCACCGCAACCGTTCCTCCCCCACTGGCGGTGGCTCCGGACCCCACCTGCAGCACCCACGCACCCTCGCCCCCTATCCGTTTGATAGATAGACAATATCTAGTTAGACAGTCAATAGATAGACACCATATATTAGACAGACATTAGGTCGACAGGGAAAAGGTCGACAGGTCAAAAGGTCGACGTGGTCAAAAGGTCGACATGAAAATGGTCGACATAAAAAAGATAGACAAATGTTTTTTTTAATGTAACATGTTTTTGGATTATTTCATACTTTCTCTATCCATGTCAGCATAGAGTTAGTTATAAACCTTGTGGCGAGCGCAGCGAGCCACCGTGCCCGAAGCGCGGCGAGCGAAGCGATCCCCGCGAGGGTATGTCTTTCTACAATTGGGGGTCCCAGATGACAAAACTATCCACACAAACCACAAAAATGCAAAAAACATGGTGTCTACCTTTTTCATGTCGACCATTTTCATGTTGACCTTTTGACCCTGTCGACCTTTTGACCCTGTCGACCTAATGTCTGTCTAACATATGGTGTCTATCTATTGACTGTCTAACTAGACAATATCTATCTTTCATACCGGAACCCCCTCGCCCACCCGCGGCACCACCGCACCAGCCACCACCCTCACCCGCTGCACCACCGCAACCACCCCTCCCCCACCCGCGGCACCCCCGGACCCCATCCGTGTCTTTCCCGCACCTGCCACTCCCCCAACCACAGCACCTAGTAGATGATTCATCAGGCACTACGTGCGCTGTTCACGCGGTTGCAAGGGGCTTCGACCCCTTAACCATCACTCGCCCTTTGTCCTTGCAATATTTAACCACTCACACAATTATGATTAGAGGTAATACTCCATATAATAAAAATATTGCACGCCACAAGGGGGTGCAAGGGTGAAGGGGGCGTAGCCCCTTACGACGGTGTGAAGAGCGCACGTAGGGCGCGATGAATCACCTAGTTGTTTATATTAAGCCTAATTTAAAGCATGTAATGATGGTGGTTTCAAATGCCCAATGATGCTTTTAAATCTGTTTGGAGATTGAAAAACTCAATACAAACATCTGCCACTTGTGTTATACCACAAATTTCTACTAATAGTGACAATGATAATGGGAAGTGTGATTTATTTGCACATAATGTTTGGCTCAAAATATGTGGAAAGGAGTGACTCTTGTTGCTAGGAGATCTTTAGAACTACGGAAGCCAACTACTTCCAAAAGACTAAAGTCTGACTGCTTTTCTCATACTGCTGATGTCAGGCCACAGACTTTGTCATGAAAATGATGTGATGTCATATCTGCACTCTTCTGAGCTGTGCAGCCTGGTAGTCGAATAGAAGGAAGAAAAATAACATAAGTAGGGTCGTTGGCCGGCCCAAGGTAGCCCAATATGCCACCTGGCCAACCTGCCCTTGGTCACCACAGCAGAGCAATAGCAAGCTGCCCCCCTGTACCGTCAGCCTGTCCCACCTTTAATTCTCCACTTATCTCCTCTAAAGATATAAATGAAAGTTACTTATGCTGCAGTTATACCTTATATCTCAAAGATAGCTTAGAAACTATATATATATATATATATATATATATATATATATATATATAGTGAGGAGATCAGGGTACAGTTGCCACCTCCTGGGGGAGATGGGCACCTCCAAACACACCAGCCAAGAAAGCAGCAAACCAGTCCAGGGGGGGATGCAATCAGTTTACCGGCTGTTGGGATCACAGCGTTCAGGAGACCGACGCCGGAATCCCGACACCCGCCGATAAACCGACAGCCAGAATCTCGACACCGGCCCGGTATTCCCACTTGGTTGGTGGATCCACACCACCAACCAAGCAAGAATAGAACCTGTGGTGAGCCACCGGGCCCTATGCACAGCGAGCCCGCGAGGGGACTCACTGACGAGATTCCAGCAGATGGGATGGCAATGTCGGTATAGTGACAGCCGGCATCCCGTCTGCCAGAATATCGTATGTATCCCGTCCAGGGTTTTCGTGCAATCTAGCCATAGCTAGTTTTATTGTGCAGTACATACAGTGCATCCAGAAAGTTTTCACAGAGCTTCACTTTTTCCACATTTTGTTATGTTACAGCCTTATTCCAAAATGGAATAAATTCATTTTTCCCTCAAAATTCTACAAACAATACCCCATAATGACAATGTGAAAAACGTGTTTTTTTTTGTGATTTTTGCACATGTTTAAAAAATAAAAAACAAAGAAATCACATGTACATAAGTATTCACAGCCTTTGCTCAATACCTTTGTTGATGCACCTTTGGCAGCAATTACAGCCTCAAGTCTTTTTGAATAGGATGCCACAACTATCTTTGAAAAGTTTAGCCCATTCCTCTTTGCAGCACCTTTCAAGCTCCATCAGGTTGGATGGGAAGCGTCGGTGCACAGCCATTTTCAGATCTCTCCAGAGATTTTCAATCGGATTCAAGTCTGGGCTTTGGCTGGGCCACTCAAAGACATTCACAGAGTTGTCTTGAAGCCACTCCTTTGATATCTTGGCTGTGTGCTTAGGGTCGTTGTCCTGCTGAAAGATAAACTGTCGCCCCAGTCTGAGGTCAAGAGCACTCTGGAGCAGGTTTTCATCCAGGATGTCTCTGTACAGTGCTGCATTTATCTTTCCTTCTATCCTGACTTGTCTGCCAGTTCCTGCCACTAATAAACATCCCACAGCATGATGCTGCCACCACCATGCATCACTGTAGGGATGGTATTGCCCTGGTGATGGGCAGTGCCTGGTTTCCTCCAAACATGACGCCTGGCATTCAGGCCAAAGAGTTCGATCTTTGTCTCATCAGACCAGAGAATTTTGTTTCTCATGGTCTGAGAGTCCTTCAGGTGCATTTTGGCAAACTCCAGGCAGGCTGCCATGTGCTTTTACTAAGGAGTGGCTTCCATCTGGCCACTCTACCATACAGGCCTGATCGGTGGATTGCTGCAGAGTTGGTTGTCCTTATGGAAGGTTCTCCTCTCTCAACAGAGGAATGCTGTAGCTCTGACAGAGTGACCATCGGGTTCTTGGTCACCTCCCTGACTACGGCCTTTCTCCCCCGATCGCTCAGTTTAGACGGTCAGCCAGCTGTAGGAAGAGTCCTTGTGGTTCTGAACTTCTTCCATTTAGAGGCCACTGTGCTCATTGGGACTTTCAAATCAGCAGATATTTTTCTATACCCTTCTCCAGATTTGTGCCTCGGGACCCTGTCTCGGATGCTCGGATGTCTACAGACAATTCCTTTAACTTTATGCTTGGTTTGTGCTCAGACATGCACTGTCAAGTGTGGGACCTTATATAGACAGGTGTGTGCCTTTCCAAATCATGTCCAATCAACTAAATTTACCAAAGGTGGACTCCAATTAAGCTGTAGGAACGGGTGTAGTAGGGTATGCCGGCGGTTGGGCTCCCGGCGACCAGCATACCGGCGCCGGGAGCCCGACCGCCGGCTTACCGACAGTGTGGCGAGCGCAAATGAGCCCCTTGCGGGCTCGCTGCGCTCGCCACGATGCGGGGACGGTGGCGCGCTACGCGCGCCACGCTATTTTATTCTCCCTCCAGGGGGGTCGTGGACCCCCACGAGGGAGAATAAGTGTCGGTATGCCGGCTGTCGGGATTCCGGCGCCGGTATACTGTGCGCCGGGATCCCGACAGCCTGCATACTGAAGACCACCCATAGGAACATTTCAAGGATGATCAGTGAAAACAGGATGCACCTTAGCTCAATTTTGAGCTTCATGGCAAAGGCTATGAATACTTATGTACATTTCTTAGTTTTTTATTTTTAATAAATTTGCAAAAATCTAAAAAAAAAACTTTTTTCATGTTGTCATTATGGGGTATTGTGTGTTGAATTTTGAGGGATAAAATTAATTTATTCCATTCTGGAATAAGGCTGTAACATAACAAAATGTGGAAAAAGTGAAGCGCTGTAAATACTTTCCGGATGCACTGTAAGACAAAACATAATAATAAATCCTAGCCCATCTGGGCACTAACTAAACATAATAGATTCCCTCTCTCAGGGTGGTAGGACCTAATGCCCCAAACACAGGCATATGCACAATACTTGTAGCCAGTAAATCGCAGTGTCTCATAACAGGCCTGCTGCCAGTTTCTCTAGGTAGTGAGACCCTAAGGCAAGCCCTGACGCAGCTTATATCATCCTTCTACAGGTGCAGGCACTAATTAGTCTGCTCTCAGGCTACAGCTCTAAAGACCCAAAATGGGCCTTGTGGATGCAGCCCTCCTTTTTCTCTCACATCCACACCCCCAGGACCCATTACTGCGCTGGCTTTTACTTAAAGCCCAAACTCTAATCAAGTCTGTTCAGCAAAACAAACATTTCTTGCGGGTTTAAAATACATAGGCCAGAAACCTGGGACAAACATATCTCTCATTTATCACTTTACCAGTGCTTCTGTCAGATCTGTGGTTGGAATGAAACCCTGCTAATGGATGAGAGCAACTGACAATCGACTATTTGCTACCAAACACTGGAAAATGGACAAAAACTGTCCGTGATTTAACCAATTTGTATGAACGACAGGTTTTGTCCATTTTCCAGTGTTTGAAGCAAATGGTCAATTGTCAGTTGCTCTCATCCGTTACCAAGTTTTCATTACAACCACAGATTATCTGCCAGATAATTGTAAAATGTATGCCCAGTTTAAGCACTCTGTCTCATCACATGCAGAATACAGTATATCATATTTATTCTATTTACAAACATCCATCTGTGTTTATACAGATCATTCATTGAAATACCAAACCGTGGAGTAGTAGTTGATAATATTTCAGTACCAATAACCAAGATGACTGTCCGGAACTCCTACTCCAGGCAGAGTTTGCTCATATGCCTTGCTTCATTGGCATGCATGGCAAAAAATATGGCTTATACATACTACCTACTGATTGTTACTTGGGTTCTGCTTCCAAGCTGTCATCTTCATCAACTTGGAAACTTGCCTATGGGATGTGCAAAGACACTACTTTTAAAAGGCTTAAATATACATAGAAGTCAAGGGTCTAGATTTAATATCTGTTGGATTTTCAAACTGCCAAAGATCCGCGGTTTTGACTGATGTTTTTCAAATGCAATAGTAATTAATGCAAAATAAAGGTGACTTAGCAATAATGTCATTTGAAAAGCATCGGCCAAAGCGGACGATCATGGATGGCTTTGAAAATTGGGCGTTTGGAAAATTTGCCCCAAAGTAATCTTTAAGCCCCTGCTGTACTGAACTTGCACATGACCCATCTCTCCAAGTGCAGGTGGGAACCAGTATAAGATTTTTTCAATCAAAATACAAGTGCAAGTTGTGCGCGTTGCAGTGCAACAAATGTTAAGCCTGCCATATATGGGGTTATGTCATAACATAATTGGGGCCCTTTCTGTCTATATTTCACCTACATTATTTTACATTCAGTGTGTATACATGTAATAAACACCAGCTGCATTTTTCCACGGAAGTATAGTTTTTTCTTATTCACTGATTATCTTACTACTTCTTTGCTTGACTAACTTTCTCACACTCCAGTTCCCACTGAGTGCCAGCAAACCTTGAGTCATCTGACTAAGAAACACTCCAAACTCTAGTGAAAAGGCTTTTTTTTTTTGAGTCCATAGAATACAGAAAGAAAGAAAGAAATGGTTTTCCTTCTTCCTCAGTATCTGATCTGCACCTGTACTGAGGCAGTCCCACACATATCACCTTTTCAGAGACCGTGAGAAAAAAGAAAGTCAGGGAAGAGGAACTGTGGTGTGTTTAGAAAACACAAAGACATCCTATCTATAGCCACGTGTGTCCCCATCAATCAGCACAGCGAAAAGAAACAAATTCAGGATTTCCAAACCACAAGGGATGGGAACAGTTCACAAGAAACAGAAACCTTTAGTCTTCCTGTTTAACCAATTCACAGACAGTCTTCAACATTGCAAAAGTCACTGACACTCTTCGTCTCGATAGTGAATGTTATTTGTAAAAACAAGTTTGTTGTTAGTTGCTACTTCTGCAAATGGCATTACAGCAATCCTTAATTTCTGGTAATTACCAGCAATGTTATGATTCCAATACTTTAGTGAAGAGCTTAAATATGCAGAACGCGTAAACACATAATTACACAAACATTGAAAAGATTACAAACTGTTTTAGAAGCAATGAAGCATAAGTAAGCCAGATCAAACTGACTGAAATGCCCATTGTACACAATGCATTTGTGCCATCTTGAGAGTGGTATGGATGACTTAGGAGCTTGTATTTGTCCAGGTCCAGGAAAGGCAATGACTTGCACTTAGAGAAACCCCCTCCCCGCTCTTGCTCTCTTGTTGTGCATACTGTGATTTTGACATCATATAGTGTGGGGGGGAATCTGGGAGGGAATTTTACTCTCTTGGGACATTTTGGGAGATTATGCAACTATGCTGCAGTTCATCAGGCTTAGAACTAGTCCTTGTTGAAGTTTGAGAGTGCTACTGCACATATTCCATATTGGTTCCTACAGGGAGGATTCAATACATCATCAAATTGGCTGCTGAACCTAGTACTGCGCATGCGAGGCACCATTAGAGGAACACAGTGGATGTCTTCCACTTAGCCCCAATAGAGATCCTGAAATGACTACTTCCACACTACTACAAAGACTGCCAGATACCAATACATAGCCTGGTACAGCTTGCATCCACATCTCTTTCCAGCTGGTGACCTGTATAATCAAAGCACCAGCTCCGCCCCATGCTGGAAACCAGTGCATGCATAATCGTGAGTACAGCTATACCATCACATTACTACTTCAATAAATCACCCCACTGGTAAAACAATCAGGCTGTTCCTTGTCTCAGGGCATCCGCTGATTGGGGGTAATTTCAAGTTGATCGCAGCAGGAATTTTGTTAGCAGTTGGGCAAAACCATGTGCACTGCAGGGGAGGCAGATTTAACATGTGCAGAGAGAGTTAGATTTGGGTGTGGTGTGTTCAATCTGCAGTCTAATTTGCAGTGTAAAAATAAAGCAGCCAGTATTTACCCTGCACAGAAATAAAATAACCCACCCAAATCTAACTCTCTCTGCACATGTTATATCTTCCTCCCCTGCAGTGCACATGGTTTTGCCCAACTGCTAACAAAATTCCTGCTGCGATCAACTTGGAATTACCCCCATTATACACTCACTCTCCCATATCACCACCTATACACACATATTTGAACAGGTTATGGACTCAGACCCACAAGCTACAGTTGCACAGGCACCAAGCTACTAGAATACCCAGCAGCACACAAATGCCATCTTAGACACATGCAAGGCAAATACTGCTATCAGACACGGAGTGAAGACAGCACAGAGTATTTCCAGTGCATTGTGTCAGTGCAGAAGCTAATTAGAAAACAATCAGCATAATTATGTATGTGAGAAGCATAAACACAGGAGCTACATCCATACTAGGGCTTATCACGCTGAAAGGTGCTGAACATTATATAACATGGAAGTTTGCTATGGAAATCCAACTAAAGCGTGAGAGGTCGTGAAAACTATCAGTAGATCCTGGTGACGTTTCATTTCCAGATAATGTATAGAGAGCTATGGAGACAATTGGTTTAAGTGTAGAACAACGTGTACTCTATCATACATGGGAAAGTGTCAGCAAAACCTGTGGACAGCACTGCAGGTAGCATATCAAGATAGGGGTTTTATGAGAAAAATATATTTGAGACATGTATCACTTAAAACAAAGTTATGTTCAGCAGCATGAGTGACAAATTGATGTCTGTCTCTAAGCAAACTATTGGTTGTAGGAGTGCAAGTAGATGATGAAAATCTTGCTATATCAATGCTACAAAAGTTAACTCCTGAGTTTGACTTCCTTTTTGTGGTTTTGGAAGCAAACACAGCCAAGCTGACCACAGACACAGTAAGAGCAAAGCTACTGCAGTTCCAAGAATGAGTGCCCTGTGAGTTAACTGCTGAGAGTACTGCATTGCACACAAAGAGTAAGAAACTTAGAAAATAACATTTTAAGTGCTACATATGTCATAAGGTAGGTCACAAAGCATTTTAATGCAAGCAAAGAATTGTGAATGCTATTTAGAACAAGAAATGCAATGGCAAAGATGAGTCAGCCCTGACTGTCACAGATAACTACAGAAGCGATTGTTGGTACAGTGTATCAATTCCGATGCAACAAGGCATTTCAGCTTCAATGAGGAGTGTTAGCTGCATGTAATCCTGTCAAAATCAATCAAAGGAATTGGAAATTAAGCTGGAACAATTAAAAACTGCGTTAACATTTGGTACTAGAAATCCAAGATATAATTATGTACCAGAAATGGGTACAAATCTAATAGCCATCAGTGTACTAGAGCAAATCACAGAGTTAATTTCAATAAAAGAAAGTGCATTATATGGATCAGAAAAGGGACCGTAATAGCTACAGGCTGCCATTGATACACAACACTATTATGCAATTATGACAACTGAGTTGCAATCACTAGAACTTTGGCATAGAAGATTTGGCCACTTTGAATGGTCCAATGAAAGTCAAGTCATTAAGTGTATACAGATTCTTCATAACATTTGTACCTTGATGACTTCATAAGAATTACACAAATATACTTCATCAAAGAGAAGTCTGAAGTATTAAAGAAAATCACAGACTATAAGAACTTATGGAGAATCAAACAAGTCACAGACTCAAAACCCTGAACTCTAATAATGGTGCAAAATATCTAAATAGAGAATTTTTCTTGGAGAAATATGGAATTGAACATCAATTGACCATTGCCTAAACTGAAAAAAAAAATGCTGGCATTGAACGAGCAAACTGCACACTAGTGGAGAAAGCAAGATGTATGAGAAAGTAATATGTATGCTGAAGGATTCAGGCTTAGAAAAGCAGTTCTGGATGGAAGCCATGTCCATAGCCTTTACCTACACACTTGTTCTCCCACAGTTACCTTGAAAGACAAAACACTTATTGAAGTGTGGTCAAAAAAAGAAAAAAACAAACATAAGTGCAAAGCATCTCAGAACTTTTGTGAGTACAGCCTTTGTGCATATACCAAAAAAGCAGAGGCGTAACTATGGGGGTGCGAGTAGGGCGCGTGCCCTGGGCGCCATTACAGACCAGGAAGAGGGGGCGCCACTAGTGCGGTGCATCCAAAGTTATTTTCATAATGTCCGCAGTTGCTGCAGTTCTGGCTGCGGACCTCCTGACTGAACCGGAGTGTGCGTTGCTGGATGGACAGGAGACGCTCTCCCTCCAAGTATCCTCTAGCTGCAAATGTGCAGCCGACCGGACATACTGGCTACTGGCAGTGTGGAGCTCCCGGGCTGCAGCGTCGATCTCGCCTGCCGGCCAAAGCCCCAAGGACTATGTTTGGCCATGCTGCGGGAGTATTTATTACTCCGTTGCGGTTCACGGTGCCGGCTTCCCCAGTGTGCGGCACTTAATGGACATTGGGCACCCTCCCTTCCTGGTCGCTTCAGCTCCGCAACCGCACGGGCTTAATACCTGCTGCTGGAAGTGCGGAGCTCCCGGGCTGCAGCGTCGCGCTCCCCGTCCAGCCTCTGCCCCGGGGACAGTGTGTGCCTGCAACGCGGATGTTTTGTTATGTATGCTGGCCCCTCCAATGTGTGCGGCGCTGGAAGGACAGGGTGCTCTCTCCTTCCCTGTAAACTTTTAGCCGCAGCCGCCTGGGCTTAATTACCTTAGCTGCGGCTCTCCCCGCCCGGCCTCCACCCCGGGGACACTGTGGCCCTGCTGCTGGGGAACGAGACAAGCTTCTTGGAGGCCTGGATAAGGACAGCCAAGCTGGGGATGGTCGCTGCCTTCCTCTCCTACGTCTGGACACTGGAGAGGGCCCCTGATGCACTGCCTGGAATCCAGCTGCCTCATCACCAGCCCAGGTCTGTCTCGTGTTTGCATCATGTACTGTGTCATGTATGTATCTATCATGTCTGTTTATGTCATGTATCATGTATATATGTGTGTGTAATGTCTGTAATAATAACCTGTTGGGGCTGCTGTTGTATATAATACATACACACCGACAAACATTGACATACACACACTGACACCTGTACATACACACTGACATACATACCCTGACACCTGTACATACACACAGACATACACTGACATACACACACTGACACCTGTACATACACACCGACATACACTGACATACACACCCTGACACCTGTACATACACACCGACATACACACCCTGACACCTGTACATACACACCCTGACACCTGTACATACACACCCTGACACCTGTACATACACACCGACATACACTGACATACACACCCTGACACCTGTACATACACACCCTGACACCTGTACATACACACCGACATACACTGACATACACACCCTGACACCTGTACATACACACCGACATACACTGACACCTGTACATACACACTGACATACACACCCTGACACCTGTACATACACACCGACATACACTGACATACACACCCTGACACAGGTTCTTATGCTTATTTTACTATTCTGTCTATATTATCTTCTATCTGTTTGTCTGTCTTTCTATTTCCCACTGCTTTCACCCTCTCCATGGCGTCACCCTTTCCTTGTGATTCACTGCTGTCACCCTCACCCTGTCAGTGAGGTGACACACGCGGGAGATGACAGTGTGCTGAGAGACAATGCGGGGGGAGCAGAGGCATAACTAAGGGGGGTCAGGCAGGGCACGTGCCGTGGGCGCCGTAGCAGGCCCAGCAGAGGGGGGCGCTGTCGGCCAGGGCATCATGCCCCCCCGCCCCCACTATTGCCGCCCGTTACCACAGCGCTGCTGCCGCCTATTACCATCGTGCTGCTGCCACCGTTACCATTGCACCGCATCGCGCCTGCGCACTATGCAGCTCCCCACCTCCGTCCTATGTGTGCTGCGACTGGGAGCCGGGAGCGTGACCGCAGTGACAGCGTCACGCTCCCGGAGCTTTAAAGGCAAGCGGGCTCGGCTCCTCTTCACTTCACGGGGATAGGCAGAGAGAAAGGGAGATTGACGGGGATAGGGGGAGTTGCGCAGTGGCTGATCCAGGAGTCCAGGACAGTATAAGTCTGAAGAGTCTGTCCTGGATCAGCCGCTGCGCAACTCTGCTGTGCCTATCCCCGTCAATCTCCCTTTCTCTCTGCCTATCCCCGTCAATCTCCCATGTCTCCTCCTCCTGCGTCTCCTCCTCCCGCTTATCTTATATCCCCCCCATGGCCGCCTAATGTTTTGCTGGGCTGCAGGGTCTAGAAGCCTTTGAGAGCACTGCAAATACCGGATCGCCCAGCTTGTGACACCACGGAGCTGCCTCCTGACCTGAAGGTACTGTCTGTATGTGTAACTGCTCTCCAGAGCACCTCTCCTCATTGTGCTGCTGCTGAAATCTCTCTCCCCATTGCCTCTCTCCCTTGCGTTCTCTCCCCCCATATGCTACTTTTGCCTCATGCCCCTCTCTTCCATGCCCCCCTCCTAATGCCCCATCTCTCTTCATGCCTCCTTTCTCTCTGTATGCCTCTTTCTCTCTCCATGCCCCGTTGCTATCTCCACCCATGCCCCCCCTCTAGAATACCGTGTCCTAGAATGTGAATTTTGGTTCATACCGTGTCCTAGAATGTGAATTTCGGTTCATACCGTGTCCTAGAATGTGAATTTCGGTTCATACCGTGTCCTAGAATGTGAATTTCGGTTCATACCGTGTCCTAGAATGTGAATTTCGGTTCATACTGTACCATGTGCTAGAATGTGAATTTCGGCTCATTCAGTGTGCTACAATGTGAATTTTGGCCCTTTCAGTGTGCTACAATGTGAGTTTCGGCTCATTCAGTGTGCTACAATGTGAGTTTCGGCTCATTCGGTGCGTTACAATGTGAATTTTGGCTCATTCAGTATGCTACAATGTGAATTTCGGCTCACTCAGTGTGCTACAATGTGAATTTCGGCTCATTCAGTGTGCTACAAGGTGAATTTCGGCTCATTCAGTGTGCTGCAATGTGAATGTCGGCTCATTCAGTGTGCTGCAATGTGAATTTCGTCTCATTCAGTGTGCTACAATGTGAATTTCGGCTCATTCAGTGTGCTACAATGTGAATTTTCGGCTCATTCAGTGTGCTACAATGTGAATTTCGGCTCACTCAGTGTGCTACAATGTGAATTTCGGCTCACTCAGTGTGCTACAAGGTGAATTTCGGCTCATTCAGTGTGCTACAATGTGAATTTCGGCTCACTCAGTGTGCTACAATGTGAATTTCGGCTCACTCAGTGTGCTACAATGTGAATTTCGGCTCATTCAGTGTGCTACAATGTGAATTTCGGCTCATTCAGTGTGCTACAATGTAAATTTCGGCTCGTTCAGTGTGCTAAAATGTGAATTTCGGCTCATTCAGTATGCTACAATGTGAATTTCGGCTCATTCAGTGTGCTACAAGGTGAATTTCGGCTCAATCAGTGTGCTACGAGGTGAATTTCAGCTCATTCAGTGTGCTACAATGTGAATTTCGGCTAACTCAGTGTGCTACAATGTGAATTTCGGCTCACTCAGTGTGCTACAATGTGAATTTCGGCTCATTCAGTGTGCTACAATGTGAATTTCGGCTCATTCAGTATGCTACAATGTGAGCTTCGGCTCACTCAGTGTGCTACAATTTGAATTTCGGCTCACTCAGTATGCTACAATGTGAATTTCGGCTCACTCGGTGTGCTACAAGGTGAATTTCGGCTCATTCAGTGTGCTACAATGTGAATTTCTGCTCATTCAGTGTGCTACAATGTGAATTTCGGCTCACTCAGTGTGCTACAATGTGAATTTCGGCTCACTCAGTGTGCTACAATGTGAATTTCGGCTCATTCAGTGTGCTACAAGGTGAATTTCGGCTCATTCAGTGTGCTACAGTACAATGTGAATTTCGGCTCATTCAGTGTGCTACAATGTGAATTTCGGCTCGCTCAGTGTGCTACAATGTGAATTTCGGCTCATTCAGTGTGCTACAATGTAAATTTCGGCTCGTACCGTGTGCTAAAATTTTAAAGGGGTACCAGTACTAGAGAGTATAAGGGGTATTACTACACTGAAGGACACGCCCCCTTTTCCCGGAGCGCGCATGATTTCACCCTTCACTTTTTCATACCCCTCTTAAAAAATTACACCTATTTGGGCAGGAGATGATGATGGTAAGGTACATGTGGAATTGAAAAGAATGTTCCCAGCTGGCGTGTCATGTTCCCAGCTGGCGTGTCACAGCTGGCGTATCATGTTGACACATCCCATTTTCAGTGTCCACGCCCCCCTTCTGGTATGTGGCCATGGCCATTTTTATCAGTGTGCGCTGGTGGCGTGCGCACATACTTTCCTTTGTAGGTTTTTTTTTTCCGGGTGGGGGGGGGGGGGGACGACGCCATTATTGATCCTGCCCTGGGCTCCAAAATCCCTAGTTACGCCTCTGCAAAAAAGAGAAGAAACAAGCTGGTTTCAAAATCTGGGAATTTCATCATGCTTGCTTATTGCCATAAAAATGAGGGTTACATATTATGGAATCCAAGTGCCATAAAGGTTATGAAGAGATGTCATATTTAAAAAAATAAATAAAACAAATTACGGGAAACCTGGAATTTTAATTGCATATCATATATGTGTTAATGGATATGCAAGCAGTTGAAGCTATGGCCCTCATTCCGAGTTGTTCGTTCGGTAATTTTCTTCGCATCGCAGCGATTTTCCGCTTACTGCACATGCGCAATGTTCGCACTGCGCCAAGTAAATTTGCTATGAAGATTTGTATTTTACTCACGGCATTACGAGGTTTTTTCTTCGTACTGGAGATCGGAGTGTGATTGACAGGAAGTGGGTGTTTCTGGGCGGAAACTGGCCGTTTTATGGGACTGTGTGAAAAAACGCTACCGTTTCTGGGAAAAACGCGGGAGTGGCTGGAGAAACGGAGGAGTGTCTGGGCGAACGCTGGGTGTGTTTGTGACGTCAAACCAGGAACGACAAGCACTGAACTGATCGCACTGGAAGAGTTAGTCTCGAGCTACTCAGAAACTGCACAGAGAAGTCTTTTCGCAATATTGTGAATCTTTTGTTCGCAATTTTGATAAGCTAAGATTCACTCCTAGTAGGTGGCGGCTTAGCGTGTGCAATGCTGCTAAAAAGCAGCTTGCGAGCGAACAACTCGGAATGAGGGCCTATATCTGAACCAGAGGCTACCAGTGTTGACATTTAACCACAGAAAAGGTCTTCTGAAAGATCAAATATTGGAAATTGCCTAAGAGATATGGTGAGGAATTAACCAATATTGCATTTGTCAAACCTCAAGAAATCATAGTCAAGATCTGACTGGAGTGAGTGAAAGTCCAAGCTAGCCAAAGAGACTTTGCAAGATTATCAATTTCACAAGAATGGAAGGCATCTCCAACCATGAGAGTGACAGCAGTCCAGAGTTCTTGAACAGTCCAGAGACTATTGAAAAGGTCCATTCAGTCAGTGGAGGAGTCCTGCAGATAATAGTTTCAAGAAAAGTAGACTAAAGCTACTTGAGATGTTGATGTTTGCTTATTTATCTAACCCTCAATTTTACAGGTTGCTAAGAGAAAGTATGAAGTTGGAGAGCGCTACATACTCCATATTGGTTTCTACAGGGAGTGACAGTGTATGCATTACCATCACATTACTACTTCAATTAACTACCCCACTGGTTAAGTAATTGGGCTGTTTGTTGTTTCAGGGACATATTTTGGGTCCACACCTATCAAGTTTTACTTTTCCACTATGTCTCACTATCTCACACAGCCGGCTTATAGCCTCACCCACCGTAAGCATTGAATATAGCCATGACAGGTGAAAAATTACAAAAGCTC
This sequence comes from Pseudophryne corroboree, assembly GCF_028390025.1. Classification (NCBI taxonomy): domain Eukaryota; kingdom Metazoa; phylum Chordata; class Amphibia; order Anura; family Myobatrachidae; genus Pseudophryne; species Pseudophryne corroboree. The sequence continues at coordinate 331,499,497 of NC_086447.1, read as the reverse complement.
AGACAAAAGAAGCCTCTAGCCAAGAGAAGAGGGGATATGATAGCTGACAGAGGACGGAGCTTGGAGACTCTGGGCACAAATCATAACAGCCAGAGAATGGAACTGCATTTGTCACATTCCTGTTGGTCATCTTGAAGGCAAGAAAAATACTTCTCCCTTCTGACGTATTGCATTGGGGTTACAGCATACAGATGTTAACAGCAGTTCAACACTTATAGATGTCACAGAAGGTATACATATCTCAGGGCTCACAGCCTCCTTTTTATGTTACTCCAACACACAATACCATAGGGCAGTGATTTTCAACCTTTTTTTACTCGCGGCACACCGAACAATATTTTAAAATTGCCAAGGCACACCATCAGTTCCCCACAGAAAAAAACAAAACACGCACATTGGCCCTAAAATAAAAATAAAAATCCACACATACATTGGCCTGCACAGAAAAAACAATCACATTGCTCCCCACATAAATCCTATTGCTCCCCACATGAATTATTCACATTGTTCCCCTCCATAAATCCATAAATTCTTATTCTCCCCACATAAATCCTATTGAAATCCTATTATTCCCCACAGGAGAAATAAAATTACAAATATTATCATCTGACCTCCTCCCTGTCCCTCAGTGGTGGGGGTTGTTCATAGAGGAGTTCTGCGAATACTGAGCAGCGGGCGGTCGGGCAGGTGTGGATGTGGGTGCGCAAGGAAAGCTGTGTACACAGGCAGGAACTGGAAGATGTGTATGCAGGCGGGTGGGCTGGCTGGGTGGTGAGACGCGGCGGCTATGACCTATGATATCACATCGGTTTCAAGGCATAGGTCATGGCCAGAGCATGATTGATCCTCTAAGAAGAGCCCGGGCCAACAGTTCACTCTGAAGGTGCAGGAAGCTGCTCTGGCTCCGCGGCACACCTTGCAACTGGTCACGGCACACTAGTGTGCCACGGCACACTGGTTGAAAAAGCCTGCCATAGGGGGTAGTTCAAACCTATGATTTTTACCCAATCAACTTAATTGCTTGTGTCTTGCCCAAGGCATAATCACCTTTAACATTATTCCCTATGGCCAGTGGGGAGTGGTGCTTAGGGCCATCTACATTGCTAGTCACATTCCAGATGCCAACATGTCTGGGGGGGGGGGGGGGGGGGGGATATTCCTTCTAAAACATCCTCCCAGGAATCTGCTAAAGGGCCAAGCCTGTTATCTCTAGCCTGAATCCAAGCAACAGAGATGGGCAACCAGGGTAACCAGGCACAGTCTCCTGCCCACTGGGAGTCATTTGGGGCTCCCTGAAACCATTTAGCTGTCTGGGCTGGCTAGCTTTTCCTCTACCTTCTCATGCACTCTCATTTAGGAGACTACTTGGGAAGGCATTCCATTTTCCCGAGATGGGGCTGGGTGGTCCGAGTAACCCACAAATAGCTCTGTATTCCCCCTAGACCACCAAGGAAAAGAGTAAGTACATTTTACATTTAAATACATTTAAAATAGTGTTAAATACTGGGGTCCACATTAGTACCATGGGGTATAGATGGGTCCACTAGGAGCCATGGGCATTTTAAGAAATTGACAGTGTGGGATGGCTCCTCCCTCTATGCCCCTCCTACCAGACTCAATTTAGAAAATGCGCCCGGAGGAGCCGGTCATGCTTAGGGAAGCTCCTGAGGAGTTTTCTACATAAATTGCTGTTTGTTATTTTCAGACAGCGCTGTTTGGCAACAGCCTGTCTGCTTCGTGGGACTTAGGGGGGGAAACAGCCCAACCTCCTCCAGGGTTAATGGTCCCGTTCCCCGCTGACAGGACACTGAGCTCCTGAGGGTCCTATTCGCAAGCCCCACCACGGCGAGCGTACAGACCCGCAGCATGGCGCCACCCCTAACAGAGCCAGAAGACAGAAGAGTGGTGAGTAGACGGCCGGTGTCCCGGTTAGCAGGTCACCGGCTTACATGGCGGCATAAGGGTATGGAGCGCATCGCTGACATGCAGGCTGTGTTCCAGGGCTCAGGATGACATGCGGTGCGTGTGTCCCACTGTGAGTGGCGTGCTGAGCAACTAATGTAATACCCACACTGGCAAACTAGCTTACAGGGGTTCTAACCCACTGTTAAGCAACAAACATACCTCAGCCAGTATAAAAAACCTGGAAGACTGCATGCCATTACGGGGACGGGGCTTCACTCTGAGCGGATCCAGCTGCTCACCAGCGCCATTTTCCCTATGCAGCTCTGCACAGACAGACTGGCAGGAAAGCACAGCCCCTCCACAAGGACTCCAGGTTGCCTCAGCAGTACCAGGGGGTCATAGCAAAGGGGGGGAGCAGTATTAGAATACTGAAATGTTTATTACAAATGCTTAATTTGCGACCCAGCTATAATATAATTAGCTATAATGGCGCTGTCTGGCTGGCTCTCTCATAATCTATGTCTCCCTAGGGGGCTCTCTATGGGTTAACTGTGTTTTTAACCTATTCATAACTGAATGTGTTTGTGTTTTTTTACATTTACTATGTCAAAAGAGTGTGTTTCATGCACAGCAGAATGTTTCTCTCAATCTGGGGGCTCACTGCTGTGTACTCAGGATAGTACACATTCTCAGGCTAGTGGATCTGAACCAGTATGGTTAAATCATTAAAAGTATAGACACGTGTCTTATAACTGGAGACTTGCTAATATAGCATAGATTGCTGGTTAATTGAACATAGGATTGCATGCATGCCCTGGGAATTGATAGTCACTGATTAGTACTGCACATAGAGCTCAAGCAGGATATTAGTATAGCGAGGCAGTTCTTATAATTAAAGGCCTGTTTATACTTCACCATGTGAAGCTGATCCTGCAGAATCCAGTTATATGTAGGAACACATGAGTCCTCTGAGTAAGCAGTGTCCACGTCCGTGCTACTGACCCATACGCATGGAATGATAATGCTTTTTCACTGACCAGTTTTAGAACAGCCACTCTGCGGTGGTTCCCCGGTGATTTGTCCTGAAACTAGGCTGATGTATGCCGCACGGTACCAGGGCTGGATAGCAAGCTCAATGCTGCAGGGGACGCTCAATCGCCGCGTTCCGCGACTTCCGGGTTCGGGGGTTCCGGCTTCATTCCAGCTGCGTTCGACTGACGTGTGTAGTTGTTCTTACGGTGTGTGAGGATTGAAAGTTGTATTTTTAAATTATCAAATTTCTCTGACGTCCTAGTGGATGCTGGGGACTCCGTAAGGACCATGGGGAATAGACGGCTCCGCAGGAGACTGGGCACACTAAAAGAAAGATTTGGTACTACCTGGTGTGCACTGGCTCCTCCCTCTATGCCCCTCCTCCAGACCTCAGTTAGATTTCTGTGCCCGGCCGAGCTGGATGCACACTAGGGGCTCTCCTGAGCTCCTAGAAAGAAAGTATATGTTAGGTTTTTCAACAGGCTCACTGCAACGAGGGACTAAGGGGAGAAGAAGCGAACCTACCTGCTTGCAGCTAGCTTGGGCTTCTTAGGCTACTAGACACCATTAGCTCCAGAGGGATCGACCGCAGGACCCGTCCTTGGTGTTCGTTCCTGGAGCCGCGCCGCCGTCCCCCTTACAGAGCCAGAAGCAAGAAGATGGTCCGGAAAAGCGGCGGCAGAAGACTTCAGTCTTCACCAAGGTAGCGCACAGCACTGCAGCTGTGCGCCATTGCTCCTCATACACACTTCACACTCCGTTCACTGAGGGTGCAGGGCGCTGGGGGGGGGGCGCCCTGAGCAGCAATAATATCACCTTGGCTGGCAAAATAACCACAATATATAGCCCCAGAGGCTATATATGTGGTAATTACCCCTGCCAGAATACAGAAAAAAGCGGGAGAAAAGTCCGCCGAAAAAGGGGCGGAGCCATCTCCCTCAGCACACCGGCGCCATTATTCCCTCACAGTTCCGCTGGAAGGAAGCTCCCTGACTCTCCCCTGCAGTCTACACTACAGAAAAGGGTAAAAAAGAGAGGGGGGGCACTGATTTGAGGCGCAGTAAATATTATAGCAGCTATAGGGGACATAATTCAGTTAGTCCCTGCATTATATAGCGCTCTGGTGTGTGCTGGCATACTCTATCTCTGTCTCCCCAAAGGGCTTTTGTGGGGTCCTGTCTCCTTTAAGAGCATTCCCTGTGTGTGTATGCGGTGTGTCGGTACGGCTGTGTCGACATGTTTGATGAGGAGACTTATGTGGAGGCGGAGCAGATGCCTATAAATGTGATGTCACCCCCTGCGGAGCAGACACCTGAGTGGTTGGACTTATGGAAGGAATTACGTGCAAGTGTCGACTCCTTACATAAAAAATTTGACGACAGGCCAAATACGGGACAGCCGGCTTCTCAGCCCGTGCCTGCCCAGGCAATTCAATGGCCATCAGGGGCTCTAAAACGCCCACTACCTCAGATGGCAGACACAGATGTCGACACGGATACTGATACCAGTGTCGACGACGATGAGTCAAATTTAATGTCCACTAGGGCCATTCGTGGCATGATTGAGGCAATGAAAGAGGTTTTACACCTTTCTGATATAAACCCAGGTACCTCAAAAAAGGGTATTATGTTTGGGGAGAAAAAACTACCAATAGTTTTTCCCCCATCTGAAGAATTAAATGAAGTGTGTGAAGAAGCGTGGGCTTTCCCTGATAAGAAATTGGTGATTTCAAAAAAATTACTAATGGCGTTCCCTTTCTCGCCAGAGGATAGGTCACGTTGGGAAACTCCCCCTAGAGTGGATAAAGCGCTCACACGTTTGTCTAAAAAGGTGGCACTACCGTCTCCGGATACGGCCGCCCTAAAGGAACCTGCTGATAGAAAGCAGGGGGCTATCCTAAAGTCTATATATACACACACGGGTGTTATACTGAGACCAGCTATTGCTTCAGCGTGGATGTGCAGTGCTGCTGCTGCTTGGTCAGATTCCCTGTCAGAAAATATTGACACCCTGGACAGGGACACTATATTGCTTACCATAGAGCATATAAAAGACTCAGTCTTGTACATGAGAGATGCACAGAGGGAGATCTGCCGGCTGGCATCTAGAATAAGTGCATTGTCCATTTCTGCTAGGAGAGGCTTATGAACTCGGCAGTGGACAGGGGATGCAGATTCTAAAAGGCACATGGAAGTTTTGCCTTATAAGGGTGAGGAGTTATTTGGGGACGGTCTCTCAGACCTTGTTTCCACAGCAACAGCTGGGAAGTCAGCATTTTTACCCCATGTCCCCTCACAGCCTAAGAAAGCGCCGTACTATCAGGTGCAGTCCTTTAGAACCCAGAAAAACAGGCGGGGAAAAGGCGGGTCCATTCTGTCTAGAGGCAGAGGAAGGGGAAAAAAGCTGCACCACGCAGCAGGTTCCCAGGAACAAAAGTCCTCCCCCGCTTCTTCCAAATCCGCCGCATGACGGTGGGGCTCCACAGGCGGAGCCAGGTACGGTGGGGGGCCGCCTCAAAAATTTCAGCGATCAGTGGGTTCGCTCACGGGTGGATCCCTGGATCCTTCAAGTAGTATCTCAGGGGTACAAGCTGGAATTCGAGACGACTCCCCCCCGCCGTTTCCTCAAATCGGCCTTACCGACAATTCCCTCGAGCAGGGAGGCTGTACTAGAGGCAATTCACAAGCTGTATTCCCAGCAGGTGATAGTAAAAGTACCCCTACTTCAACAAGGACGGGGTTACTATTCCACACTGTTTGTGGTACCGAAACCGGACGGTTCGGTGAGACCCATTTTAAATTTGAAATCCTTGAACACATACATAAAAAAATCAAAGTTCAAGATGGAATCGCTCAGGGCGGTTATTGCAAGCCTGGACGAGGGGGATTACATGGTATCCCTGGACATCAAGGATGCTTACCTGCATGTCCCAATTTACCTTCCTCACCTGGAGTACCTCAGATTTGTGGTACAGGATTGTCATTACCAATTCCAGACACTACCGTTTGGACTGTCCACGGCACCGAGGGTGTTTACCAAGGTAATGGCAGAAATGATGATACTCCTTCGAAAAAAGGGAGTTTTAATTATCCCGTACTTGGACGATCTCCTAATAAAGGCGAGGTCCAGGGAGCAGTTACTGGTCAGAGTAGCACTATCTCGGGAAGTGCTACAACAGCATGGCTGGATTCTAAACATCCCAAAGTCACAACTGGTTCCTTCCACACGCTTACTGTTCCTGGGGATGATTCTGGACACGGAACAGAAAAAAGTGTTTCTCCCGCAGGAGAAAGCCAAGGAGCTGTCATCTCTAGTCAGAGACCTCCTAAAACCAAAACGGGTATCGGTGCATCACTGCACACGAGTCCTGGGAAAAATGGTGGCTTCATACGAAGCAATTCCATTCGGCAGGTTCCATGCAAGGACCTTCCAGTGGGACCTCTTGGACAAGTGGTCGGGATCGCATCTTCAGATGCATCAACTGATAACCCTGTCTCCAAGGACCAGGGTGTCTCTACTGTGGTGGCTGCAGAGTGCTCATCTTCTAGAGGGCCGCAGATTCGGCATACAGGACTGGGTCCCGGTGACCACGGATGCCAGCCTTCGAGGCTGGGGAGCAGTCACACAGGGAAGAAACTTCCATGGACTATGGTCAAGTCAGGAGACTTCCCTGCACATAAATATTCTGGAACTAAGGGCCATTTACAATGCCCTAAGTCAGGCAAAACCCCTGCTTCAAAACCAGCCGGTACTGATCCAGTCAGACAACATCACGGCAGTCGCCCATGTAAACCGACAGGGCGGCACAAGAAGCAGGATGGCGATGGCAGAAGCCGCAAGGATTCTCCGATGGGCGGAAAATCACATAATAGCACTGTCGGCAGTGTTCATTCCGGGAGTGGACAACTGGGAAGCAGACTTCCTCAGCAGACACGACCTACACCCGGGAGAGTGGGGACTTCATCCAGAAGTCTTCCTACTGTTGGTAAACTGTTGGGAAAGGCCACAGGTGGACATGATGGCGTCCCGCCTCAACAAAAAGCTAAAGAAATATTGCGCCAGGTCAAGGGACCCTCAGGCGATGGCTGTGGACGCGCTAGTGACACCGTGGGTGTACCAGTCGGTCTATGTGTTCCCTCCTCTGCCCCTCATACCAAAGGTACTGAGAATAATAAGAAGGCGAGGAGTAAGAACGATACTCGTGGTTCCGGATTGGCCAAGAAGAGCTTGGTACCCGGAACTTCAAGAAATGTTATCAGAGGACCCATGGCCTCTACCGCTCAGACAGGATCTGCTACAGCAGGGGCCCTGTCTGTTCCAAGACTTACCGCGGCTGCGTTTGACGGCATGGCGGTTGAATTCCGGATCCTAAAGGAAAAGGGCATTCCGGAGGAAGTCATTCCTACGCTGATAAAAGCCAGGAAAGAAGTAACCGCAAACCATTATCACCGCATTTGGCGAAAATATGTTGCGTGGTGTGAGGCCAGGAAGGCCCCCACAGAGGAATTTCAGCTGGGTCGTTTTCTGCACTTCCTACAGTCAGGAGTGACTATGGGCCTAAAATTGGGTTCCATTAAGGTCCAGATTTCGGCTCTGTCGATTCTCTTCCAGAAAGAACTGGCTTCACTGCCTGAAGTTCAGACTTTTGTAAAGGGAGTGCTTCATATTCAGCCCCCTTTTGTGCCTCCTGTGGCACTTTGGGATCTCAATGTGGTGTTGGGTTTCCTAAAATCACATTGGTTTGAACCACTTAAAACCGTGGATCTCAAATATCTCACGTGGAAAGTGGTCATGTTATTGGCCTTGGCTTCGGCCAGGCGTGTGTCAGAATTGGCGGCTTTGTCGTGTAAAAGCCCTTATCTGATTTTCCATATGGATAGGGCAGAATTGAGGACTCGTCCCCAGTTTCTCCCTAAGGTGGTATCAGCTTTTCACTTGAACCAACCTATTGCAGTGCCTGCGGCTACTAGGAACTTGGAGGATTCCAAGTTACTGGACGTAGTCAGGGCCTTGAAAATTTATGTTTCCAGGACGGCTGGAGTCAGGAAAACTGACTCGCTTTTTATCCTGTATGCACCCAACAAAATAGGTGCTCCTGCTTCTAAGCAGACTATTGCTCGCTGGATTTGTAGCACAATTCAGCTGGCGCATTCTGCGGCTGGTTTGCCGCATCCTAAATCAGTGAAAGCCCATTCCACGAGGAAGGTGGGCTCATCTTGGGCGGCTGCCCGAGGGGTCTCGGCTTTACAACTTTGCTGAGCTGCAACTTGGTCAGGGGCAAACACGTTTGCTAAATTCTACAAATTTGATACCCTGGCTGAGGAGGACCTTGAGTTCTCTCATTCGGTGCTGCAGAGTCATCCGCACTCTCCCGCCCGTTTGGGAGCTCTGGTATAATCCCCATGGTCCTTACGGAGTCCCCAGCATCCACTAGGACGTCAGAGAAAATAAGAATTTACTCACCGGTAATTCTATTTCTCGTAGTCTGTAGTGGATGCTGGGCGCCCATCCCAAGTGCTGATTGTCTGCAATACTTGTATATAGTTATTGCCTAACTAAAGGGTTATTGTTGAGCCATCTGTTGAGAGGCTCAGTTGTTATTCATACTGTTAACTGGGTAAAATATGAGTCTTACCCGGGATTCAAAATCCTTTCCTTATTGTGTCAGCTCTTCCGGGCACAGTATCCTAACTGAGGTCTGGAGGAGGGGCATAGAGGGAGGAGCCAGTGCACACCAGGTAGTACCAAATCTTTCTTTCTTTTAGTGTGCCCAGTCTCCTGCGGAGCCGTCTATTCCCCATGGTCCTTACGGAGTCCCCAGCATCCACTACGGACTACGAGAAATAGAATTACCGGTGAGTAAATTCTTATTATTTTCTGCATAAATTGTGTTTTACAAAACCAGCAGCTGCTATTAAAGTATTTTTTAATGCGCCCACAATACTTATCTCTATTTGCATATATTATTGGTGGACCTCCAGGTCCCCCATTTGTGGGCTGCAAGAAAATTAATACTTTTAATATCTCTAAACGGATTGTAACAGAAAAGTATAAATTTATTTAGCGCCCACTTTTTCTGTAAAATTCATTAAAAGGGATGATTTCAAATCTTTCAAATAAATTATCCCAAAATGAGAAGGAGAGGCAATAGTTAAGGCAATCTGTGGATGACCTGATGAATAGAGATTCAGTGGTTGTTACAGCGTCTCAGACCCCTACCATTTGTCCACAGAAGCGTACTCTGGCCCAAATCATGCAAGCTGATACTGATGATGATGATGTATCAGACCCGGAGGAGGGTGAGGTGGACTCGGGAGGGGATGATGCAGCTTTGTCACAGGGTATACGGGCCCTGATAGAAGCTATTAGAGATGTCCTGCACATTCCTGATAAGGTGTTAGAAGAGGAAACTTATTTTAATGTGATAAATAAATTCTCAGCTACTTTCCCTGTATCTAAGGAATTCATTTTCCTATTTGAAGCAACTTGGGTAAATCCTGACAAGAAGTTTCAGGTCCCAAAACGGTTACTCACATCCTTCCCGTTCCCTCAGGATGATAGAAAAAAATTAGAAAACCCACCAATAGTTGACGCATCAGTTTCTAGGCTGTCACGTAAGATAGTTTTACCTGTTCCTGGGGCAGCTTCCTTGAAGGATGCTGCAGACCGCAAGATTGAGACCACTCTCAAATCTCTGTACACAGCTGCGGGGGTGGCCCAGAGACCCACTATAGCTTGTGCATGGATCTCTAGGGCCATTGCAAAATGGTTGTGTAATTGACAGGTTAGATTCCTTATCCAGGGGGGAGATAATTTTACTCCTACAGCATATACCGGATTCTGATAACTTTATGGTGGAGGCCATAAAGGAAATTGGTTTACACAGGGGCTTGTGGCTATGACAGTGGACTGCAGATGCGGATTCCAGCAAGGGCGTGGAAAGCCTACCTTTCACAGGTGAAGCCCTCTTTGGAGATGAACTGGATACGTGGATATCCAAGGCTACGGCGGGTAAGTCTACATACCTTACTTCCGCAGCTCCCCCGGCTAGAAAATCCTACACTGATCCTACTCTGCAGTCCTTTCGGACAGCAAAGTTTAAAAACAAAATCAAGAGAGCTCCGTTAACTCCCGACAAAGGTATCGCTATATCGACTGTTCTACAGTCTCCCTGAGTCAGCCTCCCTTACAAGCCCTTAGCGGTAACGACACGCGAGGCACCCCCGGCGTCAGACGATCACGCCGTGCCGCTATCGTATAGCTGGACGTTCCCGCCGGTCAGCGCGTCGCGGCTGCTGCACACCCGGAGCTGCCAGCGGGAGAAGACGTGCACCTTCGGCTGCAGCATTCCAGCCGGGTGGGTCCCGCCAGCCGGCGCATCGTGATATTAGAGCCTCTAAAGCCGCCGAAGTCTGCTACCTTGAGCCGCATTCACTAGGCCGGGTGAGATCATCAAAGAGGCCGCCCACGTTCAATGCTCCAGAGCGCCCAGTCCCGCCAGCGGGTTAACAGTGTGATCAGTCGTCTCCTAGCTGGGCTAATATTTCAGGGACGTTGCCTCCATAAGGTACGGATTTTGCTGCATACTATATACAGCCAACACACTGTGTTACACTGAACGTTTATCCCCTAAGAAAAGGCCCTCTCTACGTGTCACCCAACATATATATAATACTCCCTGCATTGGGTACAGTGTTAGTTTAAAGACACTCCAATCTTCTTTTTTCTTCCTATTCTGCTGCTACTGATGGACCGATTCCTGTCCCCCAACACTCCAGCTAAAGCTCCTGCTTCCTCCCTCCCTGTTCAACAGGAAAAAAGGAGAGCTAATACAATCATGGCTCCAGGCATTACTACCCCCCCTTCCTCTCCAGCTCCCAAAAAATTGATAGCATCGCAGTCTTTTTCCTGTACACCACCGACTGACCGGTCTCCTGACTCGCCAATAACGTATGCTGATCTGACGGAAGCCATAACGCAAGCTATGTCTCCATTATTATCTAAAGCGGTGTCGGATATTTCACTTCAATTACAACATCTCTCACATAAAGTCTCCGTTAATGAGAACAGAATTGGAGGTCTTTGTCATGATATGGCAGATGTACAGGGATGTATTAAACGTCTTGAAAAAGAAAATTACCAGCTTTGGATGAAGCTAGACGACGCAGAAAATAGGTCTAGAAGAAATAATATTAGGCTGGTTGGCTTACCGGAATTGGTAAAGGGAGATGATCTCACACAGTTTGTACTATCTACTTTGCCTACCTTACTTGGTATTACTGATGCTTGTAGGGATCTAGTAATTGAACGTGTGCACCGTGTAGGACCTCCTCCTCGCTCTCCTGATGGACGTTCACGGGTCACCTTGTTCAGATGCCTCAACTATCTTCACAAATTTGCCATATGGACTGCGTCTAGGAGCTTCGTTCCCTTCAGTGGGAAAACAACCGACTGCTTATATTTCAAGACTTCTCTGCCGAGCTGACGAGAGCTCGAAAGGCTTTCAACCCCATTTATACGTAATTAGTATCCGCCAAACGCAAATTTTCTTTACTCTATCCGGCTAAACTTCGGATCTACGATGGAGACAAGCATTTGGATTTTACCAATCCAGATGATGCAGCTGCATACCTTCGTGAGGTGTTCACGGAAGATCACACTGACATTACTGATGTCAGCTCCAACACAGACACTTGATTTTTAGTTTTACCTTGGAGCCCTTATTATTATTATTATTATTATTATTCTTATCTCTCTATTTTGCTCCTCTAGATAAGATAAGTTTAAGTATGGTTTAATTTTTTTGATAATACTTGTCATAATGGAGTTCGTCCTTGATATTACTTATGTTTTATTCACCTGAATATCATATAAAAAGTAAATCGTTGCCTATGTGGGCTTCCATATTGTACTGCTATTCGTTTGTTCTTATAACAAACATTTAATCCTAGAGATGTTTATCTTTATAAGCAGTGTTTTACTTAGTATCCTACATTATTCTCTTTACACTTGTTGGTTTAATTTCAATATATTATTAGGTTCAATTTTACCCAGATACCACTGTGGTGAAGTTATCTGGGGTACTGTACCGGATTAGAAGTTATGCAGTGTGTAATTTCAGTTCTCATTCTTTATTTCTTGTCCGGAAGTTTGTTTGCTTGTCAAACAATTATCACATTTCATCATGTGTATTTGCATTGTCCCTATGCCCCTCCCCCCCTATCCCCATTTCCTATTTCTTATTTCTGATCCATGTTACTAACACAATGTTACTCCTTTTTACCCATCTCCGATTTACGAATGGTTGACCTGAAAATTGGTACACTAAATGTTGGTGGTATCAACTCCCCGGCTAAACGCCGTAAAATTCTTATGTACTTATCCAAGACGAATATTAATATTGCTTTTTTACAGGAAACTCATCTAACACAACAGGAATCCATGAAATTGCAGATGTCACACTGGTCCCTTATAGCGGCAGCTCTATTCAATTCTAAGTCTAGGGTGGTTGTTCTATTAGCAAAACGTAACCTTAACATTGATGTGCTATTTTCTGATATAGACCCTAATGGCCATTTTTTACTTGCCAAACTATCCGTTAACTCACGTGTCTTTATCCTTTGCAATATTTATGCCCCTAACATTTATAATAAATCTTTTTTTCAGATGCTACTAGTTAAACTAACTCCATATTCCAATGATAATCTTATTGTTTGTGGTGATTTTAATTTAATCTCTTCTACTCACTTAGACCGCTCCAATACTTCTAGGACACCTCAACACCTTCCTAAACTTGGAATACCTCATTTCTCTGAAAACTTGCAGTTAATTGATATATGGCGTGCACTTCACCCAATAGAAAGAGAATTTTCTTGCCATTCCTCCGCTCATGATACATTCTCTAGAATCGACTATGTGTTTATTTCTCAACATCTCTTCCCAACAGTAACGGATGCAGCTATAGAACCCATTTTTATCTCTGACCATGCATTGATTTGGTTTTCTTTCATTTTACAACCTAAACACACTTCGACCCCTCAATGGAGATTTCCTTCTCATCTATCTAACTCTACGAAGTTTTGTGACTCCCTACAGGCGGCATGGGACTCCTTTTATTTTTCAAACGAACAACATTCTGAAATAGACCCCCCTCTATTTTGGCAAACAGCTAAGTCAGTACTTCGAGGTGACATTATTTCATATTCCTCGGCTCTGAAGAAAAAATATGCTCAATCTTATTTAGAAATACAACATGCTCTTTCTGAAGCTTTTCAAGCTTTCAAAACCCACTCCTCACCATCCACGAAATCTACATACTTAACGTTAAAACTTCAGTTTAATGAATTTCTCTCTTTGATGGGAGATAAATATAAATTCAAAGTTGACTTTCGTTTTCATAAATTTGGAAATAAAATAGGTAGGCTCCTTACTAATATTTTGAAAGGTACTTCTCCTCCTATGATAGTACATTCTTTAAAACTCCCTGACGGTTCCTTAACTAATGACCCTCAAAGTATTGCAACTATAATGAAATCATTTTATGAAACTCTGTATTCTGACTGTTCATCTCCCCCTGATGAGACTCTTCAACCCTGGTCTTTTCCTCAACTGCCTCAAATACCTCCCGATTTTCTCGACTCTCTAGATACCCCTATTACTTTAGAAGAAGTTCGCTCCACTATTAGTCATCTGAAACCTAATAAAGCCCCTGGACCTGACGGTTTTTCTAGTGAATTTTATAAATTATTATTAGACAAAATTGATAAGCACCTTCTGGCATTGTACAACTCCATAATTCTTTCTAAGACTCTTCCCTTATACTTTAACAGTGCTATAATAAAGGTTCTTTTAAAACCAGGACGGGATTCCTCTCTTCCAAGTTCCTACCGCCCAATCTCTCTCTTAAATTTAGATTATAAAATTTTTACAAAAATCATAGCCGACCGTCTTAAATTTTCCCTGCCTCACATAATTCACCCGGACCAATCTGGTTTTATTTGGGGCCGTCATTCTGTGACAAAGATACGTAAAGTACTTTCCGTAATTCAACATTTGAAAACATACCCCTCACTGGCACACAATATCATACTAGCCTTAGACACAGAAAAAGCGTTTGATCTTTTGACTTGGTCCCATCTATTTAAATCTATGCACCTCTTTGGTTATCCCTCATCCTTTATCTCTATTATACAAACCCTATACTCCTCTCCTGTCTCTCAGCTCTACTGTAACGGTCAGCTATCTGCTCCTTTTACGGTTTCTCGGGGCACCCGTCAGGGTTGCCCCCTTTCCCCTTTACTTTTCACTATAGCTATCGAGCCTTTAGCAATCTCTATCAGGAACTCCCCTAGCATTCAAGGTATTCTAGTCGGAAATGTCCCATTGAAACTTGCCCTTTATGCAGACGACCTATTACTGTTCTTGTCTAACCCTTCTACCTCGCTACCCTCACTATTTTCTTTGATATCTAATTTTGGTGCCCAAGCAGGATTTAAGATAAACACTTCTAAGTCAGAAATTTTAACAATTAATGATCCCGGTAATGTCACACAGCTTCCCTCTAATTCTCTCTCCTTATCTTTAATCAAAACAGATATTAAATATTTAGGTCTACGCATTCCTTCTGATCTTTCCTCTTTATACAAACTCAATTATACACCGACTCTTGCAAAAATATCCTCACTTTATGATTCTTGGCTAAATTTACCATTATCTATTCTTGGGAGGATAGCGGTAGTTAAATGCATTATCTTTCCTAAAAATTTTTATTTACTACAAATATTACCTATCAGTCTTTCTATCTCTGACTTGAAACGTTTTGATCAGCTTACTTCAAAATTTTTATGGCAAAATAAACGCCCTAGAATTGCTTTTCATAAACTACAGACTCATCGATCTCATGTAGGTATGTCCCTCCCAAATCTAAAACTATATACTTTAGCTACTCATTTTAGATATATTTCAGACTGGTTACTCACTAAATCCTCCTACACTTCTTACTCTTTAGACACAGCTCTATTTAGTCCTTACTCTCCTAGCGCTCTTCTTCATTTTAAGAAATCTGACATTCCCACTCCTATTTTACATCACATTTTATTTCATGACACTTATTCAGCTTGGTTAACTATTAACAAAAAATTGGCGAGAAATCCATCTTCTTCTCCATACAATACACTTTGGGGCAACCCCTCATTTTATCCTTCACTTTCTAACCCAATTTTCCTCACATGGAAAGACAAAGGTTTATCTCTCACCTCACAGGTCTTTGATCCTGGAGGACAAATACTGACTTTCTCTACTCTACAGCAACAATTCTTTTTACACACTTCTAATTTTTTCATGTACTTACAAACACGGCATTTTGTTCTTTCTTTAGACTCTAATACTAGGAATCTAAACTCTACTGATTCTATTAATTCCCTTTTACGCCTGCTAAATACTATCCCCTATCGTATTAAACTTCTCTATACTATTCTTTTGCCTATCTCTAATACGAAACCATGGCAATCACTGGTGTTAACTTGGCAAACTGATGTCCCTGACATTGATTCCTCCCTGATACTCACTGAACACTGCTATAGGACTCTAAAATTTTTGAAATCCTCCTATCTCCAGGAAGTGCATTGGAAAACTATACACAGAGCTTACATCTCCCCTGCACAAAGACGATATATGACACCAAACACACTAGATGCCTGTTTAAAATGTCATTGCTCACACGCTAATTTTTTCCATTGTTTTTGGGAATGCGGTAAGATAAAGCGATTTTGGAATAAAGTAATTGTCTATCTAAACTCCTTATTTTCCACACATGTTTTCCCTGATCCTTTAGCCTGCTTATGTGCAAATTTCAAAAACTGGCTCCCCAATCGAGAACTTTCCCCCCATATACCGTTGTTGGTGACCATTGTGACACTTGCAAAGAAAATTATTCTTATACATTGTATTTCCTCTTCTTCTCCTTCCCTACAAGAACTTAAACTAAAGTTACTTCAACTCCTTTATTTTGATAGAAACAATACTTTTCCTGATATAGATAAACACGTTGAAAAATTCTATGCTAAATGGTCTCCTTTTATACAATCCCTAGATTTGTCTACTCAGGATCGTATTATGAAAGTGTATGAAAATACGAATTGGCATTTATTACGCATCATTGCTATTTCCTAATACCACACTAACATTGCTTCACTATATAATTTTGTATATGTTATTATACCTCATAACAGATTTCTCTTTGTTATTTAGGATCAGACATTCCCCCTCCCCTTCCCTTCCTTCCCCTGTCACTTTTTCTTTTCTATTGCTTTTCTAATTGATATCGTTATTGTTTTAGAAGTACTAATATGTTTGAATCCTCAGTCGTAGCCTAATCCGCATTGTATTCGTTGCTGTTTCCTACTGACTTCTTACACTGTTTACTGACTGTAGCAACATACGGATTGTCTCTGTACATTTGGATTCTCGCATTCTGTTTATATGACGATACATCCCTTGTATTGTATATACCTTTATCTTTAAACAATAAAAAATTGTATTGAAAAAAAAACAAAAAACAAAATCAAAGGTTCTTCTATGGCCATCAAAGGCAATAGAGGTAATCCCAGAAAACCAGCACCTGCTGGATCACAGGAACAGAACCCCGGTTCTGCTTCCTCTAAGCCTTTGGCATGACTGTGGACCGCCTTACCTGGAAGACAGGCAGGTGGGAGACCATTTGAGATTTTTCAGTCACATATGGGCAACGTCATCCCAGGATCCCCTGGTCAAAGTTCTTATAGCCCAGGACTACAGACAGGAGTTTCAGGAACTCCCACCTCACAGATTCTTCAAATCAGGCTTACCAGCTTCTCAAGAAGCAAGTATGACTTTACAGGAAGCAATTCAGAAACTGGTACGGACTCAGGTCATTGTTCCAGTTCCACTTCAGCTGCAAAACCAGGGTTATTATTCCAACCTGTTTGTAGTTCCCAAACCGGACCGGTCATTGAACCCGTACTTACGGGTGTTCAAGTTCAAGATGGAGTCTCTGAGAGCGGTGATCTCAGGTCTAGAGGAAGGGGAATTCTTGGTGTCTCTGGCTATCAAGGATGCGTACCTTCATATCCCAATTTTACCGCCTCATCAGGCTTATCTAAGGTTTGCCTTACTGGACTGTCACTACCAGTTCCAGGCCCTGCCATTTGGTCTCTCTACGGCACTGAGGGTGTTCACCAAGGTAATGGCAGAGATTATGTTTCTCCTCCGCAAACAGGGAGTGAACATAATACCATACCTGGACGATCTATCCAGGGAGAGGTTGTTGGACAACACTGCCCTCTCAACCCGACTGCTTCAGGATCACGGGTGGATTCTGAACCTACCAAAATCTCATCTGGAACCAACACGGAGGCTTCCATTCATGGGGATGATACTGGATACAGAGGCACAGAAAGTGTTCCTTCCATTGGAAAAGGCATTGGTGATCCAGTCGATGGTACGGGATGTTCTACGACAAACCCGGATATTGGTGCAGGTCTGCTTTCGCCTTCTGGGGAAGATGGTAACAGCTTACAAGGTGCTGCAGTACAGAAGGTTTCATGCAAGGCCCTTCCAGCTGGATCTGTTGGACAAATGGTCCGGATCACATCTTCACATGCACCAGAGGATTCGTCTGTCGCCAATAGCCAGGATTTCTCTTCTATGGTGGCTTCAGACTTCTCACCTGACCGAAGGCCGGCGGTTCGGGATTAAAAATTGGATTCTGCTAACCACAGACGCAAACCTCAGAGGTTGGGGAGCAGTCACCCATGGGGAACAGTTCCAAGGAAGATGGTCAAGTCAGAAAGCCATTCTTCCGATCAACATTCTGGAACTAATGGCCATATACAATGCCCTTCTACAGGCATCCCATCTTCAGGATCAAGCCATTCAGGTTCAGTCGGACAATGTGACGGCAGTAATGTACATAAACCGACAGGGCGGAATGAAGAGCAGAGCAGCAATGTCGGAGGTAACAAAGATTCTCCTCTGGGCAGAAAGACACACTGTGGCATTGTCCGCGATCTTCATTCTGGGAGTAGACAAATGGGAAGCAGACTTTCTCAGCAGACACGACCTCCACCCAGGAGAGTGGAGCCTTCATCCGGAGGTATTCGGGGGCTTGACACGTCGGTGGGGAATTCCACAAATCGACATGATGGCCTCTCATCTCAACAAGAAGCTCAAGTGGTATTGTTCCAGGTCATGGGACCCACAAGCAGTGGCGGTAGATGCTCTGGTGACTCCATGAGTCTACCAGATGGTGTACGTGTTTCCACCACTCCCATTGATCCCAAAGATTCTCAAAAGACTAAAAAGGGAAAGGGTTCAAGCAATTCTCATTGCTCCGGACTGGCCAAGAAGGGCCTGGTATGCGGACCTACTGGAGATGCTCCTGGAGGACCCTTGGCCTCTACCTCTTCGCAAGGACCTTCTCCACCAGGCGCCGTTTGTTTATCAAGACTTACCGCGGCTACGTTTGACGGCATGGAGTTGAGCATCAAATTCTAGCCTGGAAAGGGATCCCGGATAGGGTTATCCCAACCCTGATTCAAGCCAGAAAGGGAGTTATGTCTAAACATTACCACCGTATTTGGAGTGAGAACAGGAAATGCCCTGCAGTGGAATTTCAACTGGGACATTTTCTCCTTTTTCTGCAGTCAGGTGTGGATGTGGGCTTACGTTTGGGCTCCATAAAAGTCCAGATTTCGGCCTTATCCATTTTCTTCCAGAAACAATTGGCTTCTCTCCCGGAGGTTCAGACATCCAACCACCCTTTGTGCCTCCTACGGCACCTTGGGATCTCAACGTGGTGTTGTAGTTCCTGCAATCGGATTGGTTTGAGCCTTTACAGGACGTTGACGTCAAGCTTCTTATGTGGAAGGCCGTCACGCTGCTGGCCTTGGCTTCTGCGAGACGTGTGTCGGAGCTGGGGGCGTTGTCTCACAAGAGCCTCTATTTGATTTTTTATGAACTAGTAAGCAATTTCTTCCAAAGGTGGTGTCTGCGCTTCATATCAACCAGCCTATTGTGGTTCCGGTGGTTACTGATACCTCTGCTACATCAAAGTCCTTGGATGTTGGGGGTCATTCCGATCCGTTCGCATGCAGCGGTTCTTCGCTGCGGTGCGAATGGGTCGGAAATGCACATGCGCAGCGAATGCACTGCGCCTGGCAACGAGGCCGCCAGCGACAAATGTGAACGCAGCGGTGATCGCAAGAAGATGGACAGGCAGGAGGCGTTCCGGGGCGGAAACTCACCGTTTCCAGCCATTTTCAGGGAGCAGTAAGAAAAACGCAGGCACAGCCGGGTCCTGCATCGCTGGAGCCGTCGCACAGGGTAAGTAGGTCTAGGGCTAGTCTTGTTTTGTGTGAAACTTTTTTAGCATAGCAGGGCTGCACAAGCGTTCGCAGCCTTGCTATGCTAAAATACACTCCCCCATAGGCGGAGATTAGTTGATCGCACCAGCAGCAAAAAGTTGCTTGGTGCGATCAACTCGGAATGAGGGCCGTTGTGCAGGCTTTGAAAATCTATATGAAGAGGACAGCTCGTCACAGAAAATCTGACTCGCTGTTTGTTCTCTATGATCCCCAAAAAATTGGGTGTCCTGCTTCGAAGCAGACAATTGCACGCTGGATCAGGCTTACTATCCGGCATGCTTATTCCGCGGCAGGTTTGCTGTGTCCAAAATCTGAACAGGCCCACTCTACTAGGTCGGTGGGTTCTTCCAGGGCAGCTGCCCTGGGTGTCTCGGCATTACACCTCTGCCAAGTGGCTACTTGGTCAGGTTCAAACACGTTTGCTAAGTTCTACATGTTCAATACTTTGGCCTCTGAGTATCTTCAGTTTGGTCAATCAGTTCTGCAGGAACCTCAGCACTCTCCCACCCGGTTTGGGAGCTTTGGTACATCCCCATAGTACTAATGTGGACCCCAGTATCCTCTAGGACGTAAGAGAAAGTAGGATTTTAATTACCTACTGGTAAATCCTTTTCTCGTAGTCTGTAGAGGATACTGGGTGCCCGCACGGTGCTTCGTTTCTTCCTGCACTGTTACTTGGTTAAGTATTGTGGTCCAGCGGTTGCTGGTCCTAATTTCAAGTTTGGTTAGCTTGGCTTTCCTCTAGTTTGTGTGTGCTGGTTCGGAATCTCACCACTATCCTTTTATATCCTTCTCTCAAAGTATGTCCGTCTCCTCGGGCACAGTTTCCTACACTGAGTCTGGTAGGAGGGGCATAGAGGGAGGAGCCAGCCCACACTATCAATTTCTTAAAGTGCCCATGGCTCCTAGTGGACCCGTTTATACCCCATGGTACTAATGTGGACCCCAGTATCCTCTACGGACTATGAGAAAAGGATTTACCGGTAAGTAATTAAAATCCTATTTTTACATAAATATATTCTATGCCTAGTGCTCAGCACTAGGCTTTATATATCCAGGCACTACAGCATGGCTACAGTGCCTTAAAGTACAACATACTTTTTACTTTTTATTTTCATTCTGTGCTCAGCCCTAAGCTTTACTACAATAGCCTTGCAGCCTGACTGCTGGGACTCTCCACTTGCAGCGCACCAGTGGTTAACAGACTGAATCGCTGGAGCCAGTATATTCTGTCCTTGCTGCACCACTCAGCTGCCCTTTCTTTAGTGTGCTGGGGTGCCGGGTGCCAGGCTCTTCATGCACAGGTTAGCCAGTGCTGCATCGGGAGCCGGCTGTTCCTGTCCCTTGGTGGGCGACTCTCTGCACACTCTCCCCAGTGCAGCGCGCTGGGGGATAACAGTCAGCAATGCTACAGTCACATTTGGCCTCCTTTCTGCATAGCACATGGTGCTCCTAGTCCTGCAGCCTTGGACTGAACTCCCGGCTCCAGCGCCTCTCCCTGCATCGCTGTCCCCCCAGGGCCAGCACACAACCCTGCAGCCCCGAGATCGAACTCCTGCCTGCACCAGCACATAGGCACTGATCTGGGAGCTATCATTACCCCTGTTGCAGTCACCAGAGAGAGTCTGGGTTGCGGCAGGTGAATCACTATAAAAATGTTTTTTTAACTACTTGGCACTTTGAACCATTAATACAATTTAAACATGACGCCTAGAACCGGTGTTATTTTAAAAAAGTGCTTTTTTTATTGTCTTTTTAGAAATGCGGCTGCAGCACAAGGGTTAACCCTTTCAGTGATGCAGTTGCCATATTTGGCACGTGGGTCGGGCCTCCGCCACAGCTCCATAGTTTGTCTAAATGCTCATCATAAAGCAGATGGAGTAGCAAGTGTAAGAGTTTGCTAGATGAGACTAGGGTGCGTGGCATACCATACCAGAGTGAGTAAAGCTAGCAAGTAATCTTTGTGGGAGAGTAGTTCTCATTCACTGTAAGACAAAACTGGGAGTATTACATTTCCCTTGTAATTTCCTAAATAGGCCGAGCAAGTGTCAGAAGGTAATTGTTGACTTTAATGAAGACAGTTTCTGTAGAGTGGAGAGAATGAAAGCCAGGCTGAAGTGGGTCAAGTGGGGAGGGGGGGGGGGGGGAGGTGATAAAGTGGTTGTAAACAATCTGCTTGATGGCAAAGTGGAAGAGAGAGATAGAGTGGGTGTTAAGAGCAAGGTTGGGATTTTTAAGAATGGGAGATAAAAGCATGCTTATATGCAGAGGAGACGATGGATGATGAAAAGAGAAAGGTAGAAGAAATGGGCAAAATGGGAGCTGGAATAAAGAGAGGGAGCAGAGGAGACATGAGGTGAAAGGATCAAGGGGGGAGGTGGAAGGAGGCTTAGATTAGGGCCATAATTACTACTCCATACTACTACATAATTTCAGATGTGACGTGGGTGGTGAAGTCAAGGGTGGAGAGTGAAGAGGGGAGGCAAAAGGGGGCAGAGAAGGTAGTGAAGAGACAACAAGTATTGTAGGACATTGAACCCAGAACACATGTAAGAATTTAAAGACTTGGTCAGGGCAGAAAAAGGGGATAGTGGGGAAGAGAAGAGAGTTGAGTAGGGTAAGTTATACAGTGGGGTGGGGAGGGAAACCATCCGAAACACATCTGCAAGCAGCAGACACAGAGGTGGCAAAGGATTGACGAACCGTTCAGTATTGTCGGAAAATCTGACTGGAGAGTGTGTGACCTGCTGATTGTGGGAGCAAGGATATGAGGACTGCCTGTATACCAGATGACTGTGAGAGTCCGTCTGATTGTGCAACATAAGAGGAAGATTAAAAAAAGTAAAAATACAGAATTTTCTAGCCTACAGCACTGGACCGACGTGACATAGTTGTTTCTTTTCAAAACTACCAGTGGGAATGTCTTAGAGTCATTCTCCTATTACCTCTACCAATGACTTCTCCAAAGTCAGGACCAAGATGTTAAGGCTAAGGAATACATATGAAATCCCGGCGGTCACATGACTGACAGCTGCATATCCACACAATAGATCCCAATTTCTGAGGGGGTAAGTCATTCTTCCATCTACCCCCCCCCCATCCCCAGTGCCTAACCTTCAGGGGGTGGTGGCTAGAGCTAACACCCCACCCCCAGTGCCTAACTCCCTTAGTGTCTAACCGTAACTGCCCCAGGGCTCTAACCGTGAACCTTGGTACTCACCTTCGGGATGTCGGCTGTCGATCCGGCGCCAGTCGCCTAAGTGATTTTGGGATTCCGGCGTCGGTCACATGACCACCGGCATCCCAACAACTGGGATGCTGAACGCATTCCATTATATATATTGTTGCACACATGCTATTGTTTTATTTTTATGTCTATATTCATGCTCACACTGTATGTTTTTGCTTATTTCTTTGGTTGGATAGTTTGCAACAGTAAATTTTTATACACAGACTGATTCTTATATAGTGTGTTATTTCCAAACACACACACACACACACACACACACACACACACACACACACACACACACACACATGTTTTGACCATGATATGTCGTTAGCCTGCTGAACACCGTTCCTTCCTATAGGAATCATTTGGATCCCACCGCCTCCTCCGGTCCTTGTTGTGCGCATGCATGACCTACATTTGCCCCTGCACTGTAACAATGCCGGTACCTGGCAATGAAACCTCTTGCTGCTATAATTGTATAATTTTTGGTTGACAATGCGCTGTTATTTCTTTGTTTAGTTCTGAAGTGAAATTTGGTGGGGCTTATCTTCGGTAAATGAGTTTTACATTTTGTAAATATAATATAAAGCAAAAATTATCTTGTATAATTCTCTCCATTCTGTTTGTCACCCATGTCTAGTTCTACCATTTACACACCTGGTGCATTTCTCATGTTCTGTGAAGTTTTCACTGTATTCATTACAAAGTTAATTTCTTTAATTATAGATCTCAGTTAACATGCAATCCATGAGAAGATTATATATATAGATTGTTTACATTTTGTACAAGCACAGGGAAAATTAGTTTTAACTTCATTAAGCAATACAGTTGAGTCACACATTTAAAATTTCCATGAAATCTGAATAAAAGTTAAAAAAAGAAAAGTGAAAGCTGATAGGACCATTCCCATGTGTCTGATGCAGTGTACAGATGTTTTGCCATAGAGAATAACAGGAAAGTAATATGGGGAGTAATAATGAAAACTATATAAGTAGCATAAAGATCTTATGAAATCTACCTAAAAATTAAATCTATTTGTATGAAATTATCTTGGAGAACTCAGTTTAAGAATGACATCACTAAACAATACACAATGGTACAGTGTCACAAGCAGCCCCTAACCGCAGCTCAGTCCAACACTCAGGAGCACCAGTTCTTTAGTCAACACAGAAAAAACAAATGAGTGATCCAAGAGCACTGTTAGTAACTGGATACTGCAGATCTTCCGTACCCTTAACCGTTAACGACAATATGTATATATTCTTTTATGCTCTCTTTAAAAAAAAGAAGAGGAAAGGAAACACATGGTGAATTCTCAAACAGAACTATAACCACAAGGATTTCCAACTATGTCCACAATCGCCTAATTTCGGTGAGAAATGTGTATCAAAAGGTTTCTTTCTGGTCCTCTTTACATCAAATGTATGTGACCATGCCCCGTGGTAATTACACAAACATCTTCACACGTCCTTTCTTGTAGAATACTTACCTAGTCTCAGCTGGAAACTTTCATCAAAAGGTTTCTTTTATTCAACCATGATGTGCAACATCAGCCAATAGCAATAAAGAGTGCCTCCACGGTAATCCACAATATTAGTCTCTACCTCTCCACCTCTCTACAAAACTTCAAATGGGCTCTGAAGACCCACTTCTTCACCAGCCTAGCCTAATCTCATCCTAACCCTCTGTTCGTCGCTCACTGTCTACCCCATCTATGTCACCCCAGTCTGTCTGCCCCTCCCCTTTAGAATCTAAGCTCTCACAAACAGGGTCCTCAACCCTCATGTGCTTATCCTTCTCTTACTTAAACCATTTCGAAGGCACCAAATCCCGCGTTTTCTGCCATCCTTATACTTATGTCAGTGTCGTCTGCTGCTGTAAGTCCTATATTGTCTTCAACTGTAAGTCACTATTGGGCGCTGTGGATCCCTTGTACAATATATTTTTTTAGATGCTGTAATCATCTGTACAGATTATTTTCAGCCTCAATGTAGGATCAGTTCCTGAAAGTTATGTTCGACCTGGAGAATCTTCCGCTTCATCCATCTTTACACAAGGTATATAGTACCATGTAAATGTTTTTTTTTACCAATATATACAACTAATTTTTGTATTAATTCAACATATTTCTACTTTATTGCAGACATAGTGGCAAAGGGAGTACAATTGTGCCGAGTCCCGAATGCGGCCTTATATGGAATTCAAAACCTGCAAGATCCGACGCTGGATGAAAACAATGGCCCTCATTCCGAGTTGATCGCTCGCAAGGCGAATTTAGCAGAGTTGCTCACGCTAAGCCTACGCCTACTGGGAGTGTATCTTAGCTTCTTAAAATTGCGACCGATGTATTCGCAATATTGCGATTACAAACTACTTAGCAGTTTCAGAGTAGCTTCAGACTTACTCGGCATCTGCGTTCAGTTCAGTGCTTGTCGTTCCTGGTTTGACGACACAAACACACCCAGCGTTCGCCCAGACACTCCCCCGTTTCCCCGGCCACTCCTGTGTTTTTTCCGGAAACGGTAGCGTTTTTTCCCACACGCCCATAAAACGGCCTGTTTCCGCCCAGTAACACCCATTTCCTGTCAATCACATTACGATCGCCGGAGCGATGAAAAAGCAGTGAGTAAAAATACTATCTCCATTGTAAAATTACTTGGCACAGTCGCAGTGCGAATATTGCGCATGCGTACTAAGCGGATTTTCATTGCGATGCGATGAAAAATACCGACCGATCAACTCGGAATGAGGGCCAATATTGTGATATGGTCATAATTGACTGGAAATGAGTTGAAATGAATGTTTTTTAGGTTAATAATACTGTAGGAACAAAAACAGGCCAAATTCTGTGATTTTACCTGTTTTTATGATTGGAAAAAAAAATACAGATCCCGCAAGGACGGTTTTGTCAAAACCAAACCAGATTCAAAACACAAAGGAGATACAGATCCAAAACACAAAACCAGAGAAAAGGGCCGGCGCACATCCCTATTAGCATGTTAGTCATATGTCATCCAACAGTTGTAGTCACCTTCCATCTGTGGAAATCAACACGGTGTCTTCCTGTGGTGCCTCTATTCTGGTGGTCAGTCAGTTCAACCACAAATGGTATCCACCACTGCAAAGGCAAGCAAACAAAGTCAGGCCTAAATACCAATGCGCAGGGTCAGACTGGCTGACTGGGACACAGGGGAAACCCCCTGTGGGCCCCACTGCGTATACCATTTCACCACACCCTCCAAAGCTGCACACATAGATAGGGTTACATTTACAATTGAAATGTGTACTTTGTAGACTTAATCAAAGTAAGTAGCAAATTGTTCTTTGGTTACCTCTGTATTTGGAGTTGAACTGCCAGTAACCATAATGCAACTCTGTATACGGATGGATATATTTAATTTCGGGGAATGAATGATTTCCTCCTATAACATTGGGGGTAATTCCAAGTTGATCGCAGCAGGAATTTTGTTAGCAGTTGGGCAAAACCATGTGCACTGCAGGGGAGGCAGATATAACATGTGCAGAAAGAGTTAGATTTGGGTGGGTTATTTTGTTTCTGTGCAGGATAAATACTGGCTGCTTTATTTTTACACTGCAAATTAGATTGCAGATTGAACACACCACACCCAAATCTAACTCTCTCTGCACGTTATATCTGCCTCCCCTGCAGTGCACATGGTCTTGCCCAACTGCTAACAAAATTCCTGCTGCGATCAACTTGGAATTACCCCCATTGTGTTTCCACTGAGAGCCTTTTGGCCAAAGAAAACAGCAAGTAGAAATCTACAGCAATAAAGAGGTTAAATGAAGTGTATATATGTTGTGGGTAGTAGGGATGTCCTCACACCTTTGTTATTTTAAGATTAAGTAGGTTGAGCCGAAACCATTTTTGTGAAACTAACAAAATAAGCTCTATCTTTATGGTTTTAAGTTTGCATTACATCAGCTGTATGTCTTTGAGTCTAAAGGACAATGGGGTTCATTTGTCAAGGTGACAAAAATACAGCAAACATTTAAAGTCTGTGCTACAAGGCCATATATAGTTACCAAATGAAATGTAATTGATTAGTATAGTATTTCCTATTTAATTTAATGGTATACAAATATAACATTGTATACTTATATACAATGTATTACCTAATTAAGAAATAAATGTCTCATAGGTTTGTCTATCCGCAGTGTCAGTTTCATATAGTACTTTGCATGATATAAATTATTCATCCACTTAAATGTTAATTTAGGTGAATTGATTTTTACTGTTGTCTTTATTACACTTTATAACGTTTAAGAGCAAAAATGTGGTCGTCCCAGACTTAATTTGTTGTTTACTGGTAGTAGAAGTCAAACAATTATCACCAGCAGTACCTACAAGTTAAGACCCACACCTACTTCAATTACAGAACTCATTTATGTACTAATAAAGCTATTCAATCACAAGACCTGGAACATGTCAGCAGGAATAACAGCGGACACCAAACTGGGTATGCAAGCACTCCAGCTTTTAAACCTAAAGGGGGTACTCACTGAGCTATCGCTGCTTAAAATATAAGCAATCAGGCCAATTTAGCAGGTCGCTTATTTCACCCTGAAATGAGCTGCCCCCCCCCGTCTCCCCCCGCACGCTCAGCACACATCGCGCTGTGCTGAGCGGCGGGAGAGATGTGTGCTGAGCGGTTCACTCAGCACACATCTCTCCCGCATCGGCCAGTGAGTACTGGCCTTTAGATGAGTTCAATGTGGAACTTAACAAGCCCTGGAGCTGAATTAAGATAGCATGGGGAATATTTGTAAAAAAATATTTGCAGGAGAGCCTCTGAAAGGCATCTTATTAACAATTACTTTGCTTTTGGGCTCTATTGCCCCTGCATGTAAATAATAATACATGCCTGTGATATTTATGAGGGGCCTCATTCAGATGTGGTTGTTGATACGATTGCTGTTGCTATTTCTTGCCATCCACAATTATGAGTATATGCTAATATGGGCAGAAGTTAACCTAAGCATAGGGACACCCACTGCAGCTTTCTCAGTTCCATCCGATGGCGTACAAGTGCTGAAACATCGTTACTATTGTTGCAGATCGGGTCATAACACAGATTCTGAGTGCTTCTGCAGACGCGCAGGCTGAACAACTCTAGGGCGCAAAGGGCTCTCCTTGAGCAAACGAGATCACAACAGCTAATTTATGCACACCCAGAAAATGCCATCTAAATGGCCATGACATACCTGCATTTACCCAGCCAATCCCTGTTACCACCCCCAAAACACTGTCTTCCTGTCACTCACTTTGTGACATATTCCTAGTTGCGACCATCTTCGCAATTCAGTCCCCGCGCGTGCGCACTAACGGCATAATTCTGAGTTGATCGCAGCAGCAATTTTGTTAGCAGTTGGGCAAAACCAAGTGCACTGCAGGGGGGACAGATATAACATGTGCAGAAAGAGTTAGATTTGGGTGGGGTGTATTCAAACTGAAATCTAAATTGCAGTGTAAAAATAAAGCAGCCAGTATTTACCCTGCACAGAAGCAAAATAACCCACCCAAATCTAACTCTCTCTGCAAATGTTATACCTGCCCCCCCTGCAGTGCACATGGTTTTGCCCAATTGCTAACAAACTTGCTGCTGCGATCAACTCAGAATTACCCGCTATGGCTTAGATGCATGCGCAGTATGAAAATATCAACTTGCGTACTTCAGCTGATTTGCGACCGCATCTCAATAGGCCCGATAAGCGTCGATAAGAAATTATAATTATCAGGACCAATGGTAGGAGGTCTAAATAACGCTTCCTCCAAAAGTGGGAATTAGTAATAAAGAACTATTTTATTATTTCACTTCACAGATGTAGTAAGAGTGGTTCAATAAGTAACAAGACCTTTCACGTGTGTAATGTTCCCTTTTACGTGTGTAATGTTCCCTATTTCATTGTAATTTTCTGCCAGGCCAGAGCAGGTAGTTGCTTCCCCCTGGCCATTAGACAGCGCCTCATGTCAGTCATATTGTCCCAGCATCAGGTGTAAGATGGCAGGGCTGGCGGAAACATGGTCACACATTGAGGTGCATAGTGTGATCAGATTTCTGCTTTGACAAGGAATATTTAATACTTTTATGGCTGCCCATGCTGCCAGCTGGTAGCTAGTCATCATATTGCCATGAAGATGGGCCTGTTATTGGGGGTAATTCAGAGTTATCGTAGCAGCAAATTTGTTAGCAGTGGGCAAAACCATGCGCAATGCAGGGGGGGCAGATATTACATGTGCAGAGAGAGTTCGATTTGGGTAGGTTATTTTGGTTTTGTGCAGGGTAAATAATGGCTGCTTTATTTTTACACTGCAATTTGGATTTCAGTTTGAACATACCCAACCCAAATCTAACTCTATCTGCACATTTTACATCTGCCCAGGCCCGACGCAACCCGCTCAGCAAAGGGATGCAGTGCAGGGAGGCGCCTGACTGGAGAGGCGCTCTCCCTGCTCTGCATCCCTGTGGGAGAGCGAGAGTGGACCAGGCTTCAGCAACCCCTTAGTGAAATGCCGCAAGCTGAGGCTCTGCCCCGTCCAGCTCCGCAGAGCCTCATATTGATATTGCTGCTGCAGCCTTCCCTTCCTTCCCCTCCTTCTCCAGCGTGATCGCCCGCTCCCTCCAACCTTCTCCTGTGCAGCCGCCGGCTCCCTCCACCCTGCTCCTGCACAGCCGCCCGCTCCCTCCAGCCTGCTCCTGTATGACCGCCCGATCCTTCCACCCTTCTCCCGCGTGGTCGCCCGCTCCCTCCACCCTTCTGCTGCGCGGCCACCAGAAAGGTCTCCTTACACTAACGGGTGTCACCACAGAGACATGCAGTGCCAGAGCCCAAAACTCTGTAGCCGGCAGTCACCACGGTTACTGTGGTAGCCGGTCTCTGCAGACACTTGAAGCAACAGCCGTGGAGAGTTGGACGCAGGAGAGGGACCCATTCTATTCTGGTAGGTGAGGTCACAAGGGGCTTATAGGTAGCCAGGATGGAGGGAGGGGGTGCGGATCACTGGCACTCCGGGATACAGTGAGTTCTTACTTTGTCACCCCCCCACCCCGTGTTCTGTCTCAGTCACTATGTCACCCCCTTTGTATTCTGTAAGTGTCACACCCCTGTGTTCTGTCCCAGCCAATGCCCCCCCCTGTGTTGTGTCCCAGCCATTGTCACTCCGCTGTGTTCTGTCACTGTCACCCCCCATCTGTTTTCTGTCAGTGTGTCCCCCCCCATATTCTGTCCCAGGCATTGCCCCCCCCCCGTGTTCTGTCCCAGCCATTGTTACCCCCCCTGTATTCTGTCCCAGCCATTGTCACCCCTGAGGTGTTCTGTCCCAGCCGTTGTCACCCGCCCTGTATTCTGTCCCGGCCATTGTCACCCCTGATGTGTTCTGTCGCAGCCATTGTCACCCCTTCTCTGTGTTCTGTCACTGTGTCACCCCGCCTCCCTGGGTTCTGTCTCAGACACTGTGTCAACAGGATCGGCATGGTATCCCGCCGCACGGGATGCCAAAGGTCAGTATACCGACATCGGCAACCCGGGCAATGGAATATCGGCTGGGGGGCGAGCACAGCAAAGCCCCTTGTGGGCTCAGGATCTATTCTCCCTCTGTGGGTGTCATCAACACCAATAGAGGGTGAATCACCTACCTCGCCGGTATACCGGCAGCGGTATGGTGCCCCAGGCAGGATCCTGGCATCAGTATTGTGACAGCTGGTATCCCGACGAGTGGTATGCTGACCGCATACCATGTCATCACCCCTGTGTTCTGTCCCAGTCACTGTACCACCCCCCCATCGGTGTTCTGTCCCAGTCACTGTGTCACACACACACACCCTTTTTGTTTTGTCCCAGTCACTGTGTCACCTCCCCCCAGCCGTCGTGGAGCTGACGCACCAGCAACTAATCAGGAGTGTCTGCAGTAGCTCACAACTGGCGCCAGATATGGCATAATGTGTAAAGAGCATTACTGTGTATGGCATAATTTGTAAAGGGCATCCCATAATGTGTAAGTGCCACTGTGTGTGGCATAATGTGTAAAGGGCATTCAGAATGTGTAAGGGGCATTACTATGTGTTTTATAATGTGCAAGGGGTATTACTGATTGAGGCATAATGTGTAAGGGGAATTACTGTGTGTGACATACAGTAAGGTGTAAGGGGTATTACTGTGTGGCATAATGTGTTCAAAGGGGCATTACTGTGTGGCATAATGTGTTCAAAGGGGAATTACTGTGTGGCAGAATTTGTATAGGGGACACTAATGTGGCAGAATTTGAATTGGAGTTACTATTGTGTGCCACACCCCTTCCTTGTGAGACCACACTCCTTTTTGCAACACTGTTCCTTTGTGAAGTATGGGCGCACATTTTTAGTTTGCAGGAGGGCGCCGAATACCCTAGCACTGGCCCTGCATCTGCCCCCCCCCCCCCCCCCCCGCAGTACATATGGTTTTGCACAACTGCTACCAAATTTACTGCTGCGATCAACTCTGAATTAGGCCCATTATGTGCAGGACTGGGGCTGTAGTCCCACCAACCACCCTATTGTTACTCTGACCCTGTACAGGATTAGGCTTGGTGCATGCCATCTCTGAAGTGCAGTCCTTTTGTAGGAATAAAAATTGTGGAAATTAAGAAAGCTGCTACTAGCAAACCAAGATCCCAGACCATTGTTTCCCTAGTGGTACTGTGGGAGGGGCCAGAGCTTGAACCTCCAAAGGCCCTCAGTCACACAATCCACTGCCATCTGAATCTGCCACTAAAAGGGACCCAAGTCAGACACAACTACTGTGTATCCAACACCCCAAGAGTGCCCATTGGTGTCAGCTTAAATGCACATTCTGATAATGGCGTACTACAAACAGAAATCTAACTTTTCTACTTGGAAACAAAACAAGGCACAGCTGTGCACGTAATCCATACTTAGCAAGGTATGCCTTGCCCAATTTATGTAACCAGCAAGTGCAAATGGCCATTTTATCCCTGACACCTATGACAATCTCGGTAAATCAACTAACAAAGAGGCATTTATGCTGTCATTAAATGAGCCTCATGGTGTTTTACAATTTATAGGGATGGTTTGAGCAGTGTTTTAACTAGGGGTGTGCAAGTGGAGCTGCTGCGCAGAGCCCTGTTTTAAGCCACCACTGCTCACCCGCTGCTCACCCTAAGGCTCCTGGATCTAGAATTCCTGCTGCAGTGCTGACAGAGTGTCCTTTGCCTTCACCATACGTGCACTTCAGCTTGTACAGCTCCCCGGAGCATCCTGAGGATGCTCTTGTCAGTGCTGTTATTCCTGGTGCTGCCAGGCCCACTCCCGCACCGTGTGATATCATGATGTCATGCCCAATGGGGGCATGGGCAGCACAGGGTGCTGAAAAGCCCTGTAATGACACTGGATTTAAGAGTTGATGAATTTATGCAAACCATTTGGATATTGAGATATCCTCCTCTATGTGAAACTAAAGACAAAACAAAAATTTGAACGGACTATATTTTTAGGAGTACAGCTGTAACCTGCTGAGCAACAAATATATATATATTTTTTATAAAATCAGACAGCCAGCTCAACTCATTTGAGAACATCAGCTTCTTTTTGCACTGAGCCATATGTGACATTGCCAGGATAACGGAGTCAGCGTGACATTCTTACTGTGGCACACTGTGCTGTGCTCTTTTCATTGGCAAGAAGATCGACAAGATTTTGTAGGGCAGCGACCACAGTAATGGATGGTTAAACAAAGAGGCATAATTATAGCCATTATCCTTGACCTCCTCTGCTCTTTATCACACGCTCTAAGAAATAACGAGGTAGAATTTTAAGTTTTGTATTATGAATAACAGTTGGGCTAAGTGTTGTATGAATTAGTTCCTGCCTTGTCACATGGGTGTGACGGGAGATAAACTTAGACCAGATAAGGCAGCATTGCAAAACAATAGGCAAGTTGATATTAAAACTGTGCAAGACGAACAAATAACTTCATATCAAGAAACAAGTAAGTGTTTATCAGAAAACATGGCAAGCAGTCATATGTACTTTAAAGGTGCAGTTCCATTCCTTTAGTCTAAGAACTGCCACATATGTGACCTAGACAAACAAACATTATCAGAAGTCTGTAAACAATTGCCATCATAACTGGGCCTATGCAAATCACTTTGTACATATATTTAGTAAAGAATTCACTGACACAGTGGAATAGTTGTCAAGGCTGTGTCCTCTCCTATACTGGTATTATCTGTATTTGTAGTGCAGCAGGACAATGATAAAGTTGATAATGTAATATTCAGCTTCTGCAGTGATTTCAAAAATTGTATATATAGCTGCGCTGTTTTGCTAGTGTAAGCTGCTCAATAAAATAGCAATATTATAAAAGAAATATGTGAAAACTAATTGTGGCACCTGTAAAGGAAAATTGGTTAATAATGAATGTTTACACTCCTTTTGGGTTATGTGGAGGGATATGATGGTCATCCGTCATGATTGTAAAGTCCACAGCAATCTTACCCTAACTCACCCTACCTCCGCACCGTTGTGCTGTCCGGGAGGTATGCCGATGGTCTGCACACTGCAAAGGCTTCTGCCACATCCGGCAGTAGCCGCTGCCGACTGATGACATCACCCCGCTCGGTCCCGGTGGGTGGTGCAGCTGCTATCGGCTTACTTGGCTTTTAGCGGTGTCCCTCCTGGAGCCTTCCAACCTGTTTTGCGAGCCTGTTCGCACTTTTTCAAGGATAGGAGCTTATTTAAAGTTCATCATATTTATACTAAAAAACTTTATTGTTCAAACAGGAAGTTCTGAAAGGAACTGGGTAAAAATGGAGGTAACCTCATGGGAAACCTTATGAACTTTGGCCCTCATTCCGAGTTGATCGCTCGCTAGCTGCTTTTAGCAGCAGTGCACACGCTAAGCCGCCGCCCTCTGGGAGTGTATCTTAGCTTAGCAGAAGTGCGAACGAAAGATTAGCAGAACTGCGCGTGAAAAATGTCATGCCGTTTCTGAGTAGCTCCAGACCTGCTCCTATCTTGCGATGAATGCAGTCTGTTTAGTTCCTGTTTTGACGTCACAAACACGCCCTGCGTTCGGCCAGCCACTCCCCCGTTTCTCCAGACAGTCCTGCGTTTTTGCCTGGCACGCCTGCGTTTTTTTAGCACACTCCCTGAAAACGCAGAGTTGCAGCCGAAAAACACCCACTTCCTGTCAATCATACTACGATCACTCGAGCGACTGAAAAACGTCGCTCAAGCTTGGGTAAAACTACAAAGTTTTGTGTGAAAGTACTTAGCGCATGCGCGCTGCGTACCATGCGCATGCGCAGAATTGCCGCTTTTTCACTTGATCGCTGCGCTGCGAAAAACGGCAGCGAGTGAACAACTCGGAATGACCCCCTTTATTCTTTGGATTTTCAAAGTTCTTTTTCTGGATAAAAAGTTACAAATTATATATTCCTACGGTGCCACAGTTTATCTAATGTAGTAATGTAATGTAAAAAAAATGGATAAAAACATAAGAATTGTTTGGTGTAATGTCTGTTTTCTATATAAAAATGAATTCAATTCAAAATCGATGTTCAATCCATTTGGCTGTAACGTTTTGAGTTCAAAAATCCATTTTGATTCTGTTTTCTTTAGTTGTTTGACTTGGTCCCCACCTCTCCAGTCATGCTTGATATTTTGAATAGCTATGAACTGTAGTCCTAAAGTATTCTATCCATTAACTTGTAAAAAATGATTTAAGACGCTGGGTGTAGTCAGGCCTCTCTTAATGGGGGTAATTCTGAGTTGATCGCAGCAGCAAGTTTGTTAGCAATTGGGCAAAACCATGGGGGCCATTCCGACCCCTTCGCACGCAGCAGTTTATCGCTGCAGTGCAAACGGGTGTAGAATGCGCAAGCGCGGCGGCCGCAGTGCATGTGCGCGCCGTTGCCCAGCGACGGGTCGCCGAGTTACATCGCGGCTAAAGAAGAAAGCGGTCACAGGCCGGACCGCAAAGAAGATTGACAGGAAGAGGGCGGTGCAGGGTGGATCCGGACCGTTTGGAGCCGTTTTCGGGGAGTGGTGAGTAAAACGCAGGCCTGCCCAGGTGAACGGAGGACGGAGGAGTGACGTCAAAGCCGAGCCCATCATCGCTGGATCCATTGCACAGGGTAAGTAGTTATAGGCCTAGTCTTGTTTTGAGTGAATTTTTTTTTGCTTAGCAGGGCTGCACAAGCGATCGCAGTCCTGCTAAGCTAAAATACAATCCCCCATAGGCGTGGGCTATTGATTGCAGCAGCAGCTAAAAGTTGCTGGCTGCGATCAACTCGGAATGACCACCCATGTGCACTGCAGGGGGGGCAGATATAACATTTGCAGAGAGAGTTAGATTTGGGTGGGTTATTTCGTTTCTGTGCAGGGTAAATACTGGCTGCTTTATTTTTACACTGCAATTTAGATTTCAGTTTGAATACACCCCACCCAAATCTAACTCTCTCTGCACATGTTATATCTGCCTCCCCTGCAGTGCAAATGGTTTTGCCCAACTGCTAACAAAATTGCTGCTGCGATCAACTCAGAATTAGGCCCAATATTGTAAATATGCTTTGCCATTGTGATCTTGATTTCTCCTTTTGTTTGGCCGATATATTGTAAGCCACATGGGCACTGCAGTAGATATATTCCCCCTTCTGTGTCACCTGTAATGTGGTCCCTAATTTTATATTCCTTTGTAGGTTTATTTGACTTGAAAGTATTAATGGATTTTGTTGATAAATTCTTTAGGTTCTTACAAGCTTTGCAGTTCATACAGTAGTGATACCCCTTGGTGTTGGTTGATTCTACTACAGGTTGAGTATCCCATATCCATATATTCCGAAATACGGAATATTCCGAAATACGGAATTTTTTGAGTGAGAGTGAGA
Organism: Pseudophryne corroboree; assembly: GCF_028390025.1. Taxonomy (NCBI): domain Eukaryota; kingdom Metazoa; phylum Chordata; class Amphibia; order Anura; family Myobatrachidae; genus Pseudophryne; species Pseudophryne corroboree. Next base: position 331,464,021 of record NC_086447.1, on the reverse strand, counting down.
TAGTGAAACTTTGTTTTCTGACGGCTCAATGTACACAAACTTTGTTTAATACACAGAGTTATTAAAAATATTGTATTAAATGACCTTCAGGCTGTGTGTATAAGGTGTATATGAAACATAAATGAATTGTGTGAATGTACACACACTTTGTTTAATGCACAAAGTTATTAAAAATATTGGATAAAATGACCTTCAGGCTGTGTGTATAAGGTGTATATGAAACATAAATGCATTCTGTACTTAGACCTAGGTCCCATCACTATGATATCTCATTATGGTATGCAATTATTCCAAAATACGGAAAAATCCGATATCCAAAATACTTCTGGTCCCAAGCATTTTGGATAAGGGAGACTCAACCTGTACTTGTTTTGGTGGTATGAAGCTTCGGACTAGTTGTTGTTTAATTTTTCCAGCATGTCTATATATCACTTTTGGTTTCTCCGGAATAAAATGTTTGATGTCTTTATCCAATTGCAGTATGTGCCAGTGATTTTTCAGCATTTTCTCAATTTGATTATGACTGCTGTTGTATTGAACATTAATTTCGGGTCATCTTGTAGTTGATTTTTATTGTTATATTTAATTAATTCACGTCTTTAAAATTTTGCAATTTCATTAATCTGTTTGTCAAGGTCTTATTCTTTATAACCCTTCACAATAAAGTTTTTCTTAATTTCCTCAGTTTGTTCTTTAAACACTGAATTTTCCAAACAGTTTCGCTTCAGTCTTCTGAATTCAACCGGGCAAATATTGGCATAGTATTAGGGATGGCCAATGGTGGGTTATCCTTCAAATGGATGGATAACCTTGATGTGATAAACCATCTGTAAGGGAGCCATTGATGGTCAACCCTGCATTTGTGTTGAATAAGCTGCGGGCCAATCAGAGCCCGGGGGTCGGATTCTGAGCTAAGCTTTGTATCCTGACACTTGGAGAAAGAAAAAAAAAATTGGTAGCTCTCTACCATCGATGGCGGGAAACCATCTGGTTCTCCCCCATCAATGGTAAAACTATTCACCATTGGTCACAGACCATTGATGATTTCAAATCATCAATGGTCGATGGCCATCTCTACATAGTATATGTTAGCGTCCACCACCAAATCAGGCCCATGGTGTGACTACAATTAATTCAGCACTTTAAGACAAGGCCATAGTGGCCTATGGGAAGGACATGCCTGTACTTGTCTGTCTCAGTGTCTGTCGTCTCCATTGTTACAACAGCAGGAGAGCTCAATAAACAAGCTATATTTAACTAACATCAATGAGATGCAATAAATCAGTGCACTGTATAAATTCTTACATATGTACAGCCAAACATGATGTATATAAATGTGGAAGGCATAGATAATCTTACAGTGAACATTTCTACGGCAGGTGTCACATATAACCTGTCAGTTTAAGTCATCCAGCATACAATCAATAAGGTATAATCTCAGTCTTGCGCAGCATAATGGCAAGCTACTATCTTTACAGGCGGCTGTCAAAGCTGTACCACCATAAAGCCATAAAACAATTCTAGGGCTGAAGTACGTGGGAACATGGTAGATAGCAAGATCCCAATGCAATCAAGGACTGAAGTATCTACACAGAGTTAATAAGTCAAAGTCTATGTACTTATTTGTGATAAGGCGACAGAAAGTGTGATCTGTGCATAAAGTACCATGGGTTTGGCTATTACAGGCCTGGCCAAACTGTGGCTCTCCAGCTATTGTGAACCTACAAGTCCCAGCATGCTCTTCCATAGTTTTGCTATTAGGTAATGCTAAAACTGTGGCAGGGCATGCTGGGATGTGTAGTTTCACAACAGTCAATATAGTTTGTTGGGGATGTTATTAAAAAGTTTAATGTGTAAATACTCCCAGCATCACTGTTGTGTGTCCCCCCCCCCCCCCCCCCAGTTCACATTATGCCACACAAAACCCCCAGTTCTATGCCACAGTGTTGGTGATGTACTGTAGCTATGGGGGTGGGGCTAGTGTGTGTGTGTGGGCCCCTGGGCGACCGCCCCTTCCTGCCTTATTATTAATCCGGCAATGAACTCAAGGCATAGTTGTGTCGGCATCTCGGCTGCCCTCTCTGGGAGAGCGCAGCCAAGTGAGAGGTGCTGGGGGATGGGTAATTGTGGCTCTACCCCCACTATACCAATGTGATGACCCCAAAGCACACTATCAGACTCTAATAACTTTACAGATCCATTACGCTGAAATTATGGTGGATATGTGGAGGGCTCCTTCCTGCTACTTTCTGAATTACACACCCCTTACAGAGAGGCAAGTTCCCCTACTAGACCTTTAGATTCTAAAAGTAACTTCAGTACGGTTCAATCACAGGTAATAAATTCAATTGTTTATAGATTATTTCAATTTTTTTTACAGGAATTTATCAGCAGACATCTCAGCTGTCATCATTTTCTACCGAGAAACAGGCGAGTTCATTAAACATAATATTGAACAACAATACAATTAGAAAGTTTAATGTTGTCAAATTACTCTTAAGTTATAGTAGACTTTTCCTGGTAACTGCTAAAGTTATTTACAACATTATATACACAACATAACGTATACAACAATTTACTTTTACCAATAAGCTTTTCTTATCAGCGGCAGCTCCTTACCTGTCTGCTTGGAAGTGGTACCTGATGTCCTCCTGGCCTCCCGGTGATTGACGGCTAATGTCACGGGAGGAGGGACTTAAGTCAGGTGGCAGTGGTAGGCAGGGCTTAAATTCAGTGCTGGTAGAGAACAGGTTGACTTCTAGGGATTGCATCGGCTGCAGCCCCTAGAAGTCAGATTGAACTTCTGTAACAGTGGCTTCCCACGGGAAGCTTTCTCTCTGCTATGGCAGTCCCAGGGGGAGAAAACACCTCCCCCTGGGACTGCCTGTCTGGCTGTGATTAGCAGGGAGTGCTTCCAATGGGAGGTCACTGCCACTGCTAGGCAGTCCCTGCAAGCGACAGCCCATTGGTAAAATCCACCACTGGACCTTAGTCTAATTTAAATGTCTTCACCCTAGTCCAGTGGTTCCCAAACTTTTTTCAATCACGGCGCCCTAGAGTATCAGATATTTTTCCACAGCACCCCTAGGCCGAAAGTTTCTTATTGAGGAATTTGTAAAGAAATATTAAATTAAGTGTATGTCATCCTTAGGTTCAGTTATGTGGTGAGGGACAACACTGGGTTCTGTTTGTTCACATATTGTATGATTGGTAAGCACTGGTTTTGTCTGTTACATTGACCATAAATAATTTGAATTGTTTCTGGACCACCAATCAAATGCACCCAGCAAGTGCCCTGAGGCAACATACACTTTGAGAACCATTTCATATTATTTTAGTATCACAGAAATGTATGGAAGAGCAGTTAGAGGAGAATTCACAAAATTCTCCTCCAAACCCTTACATTCACATTTTTTTTAGTAATCAGATCGCATTTCCCATACTTGCAATGGTCACAGAGAGAAGGCCCCTGGCAGCAGCAGAGTGCAGATAATTGGGGTGCGAGGGAGGGGAATTGGGGAGTGAGCAGATATTGGCATATGCGCAGTCATACTCTCAGGGAATTTTTTGCAAGCTCTGACCCTACATGCGATATTTGACACATTCTTGTGACGTATTCAAATATCCCATTGCGATTTTGGGTGAATTTATCGTGTTGGGTATGCGCGACCGCCGGTCAGCATACCAATGCCGGTATCCCGGCAGCGGATTGCCGGTGGGGGGCGAGCACAACAAGCCCCTTGTGGGCTCGCCGCACATCGGGCTTGGTGACATGTTACACTGGCCACAAGTTCTATTCCCACTCTGTGGGTGTCGTGGACAGCCACGAGTGGGATTAATCCCAGCTGATCAGCATGCTGACCATCGGTATTGCGAGTGGGCGGAATTTAGGGGCCGGTATCGTGACCGCCGGTCTCCTGACTGCAACCCCATTTATCACATCCTGTCTGCATCTGAGATGCTGGGTGTGATAAATATGCCCCAATATATCTAAATACGATTCATGTTTGGAAGCTATGTAGTTTTAAGAGCATTCCAATGTCAGTAAGTACCCACAGAGTGTATTTTGCCACAAAACAACTTTTACATGAAAAGCTCATTTTTAAGTATGCACACAAAATTGTTGATTTAGAAATATAGTTGATTGGAATATTGCGGAGACAGGGGTTGGAGTCCCATGTGTACCAACGCTTTGCATGTGCACAGTGTGCTGTTAGTACATTTACTGTACCTTATAGAAAACTACCAGCATATAGTAATATTTGAAGCATTGTTTGAAAGTGAGGCAGGGAATGTTATTCCTGTCAGTTACCAGGTCCACACACTAGATTATAAATGAATAATTGGTCGTCAGCGGGCTCTGAAGACTGGTGACTGGTACACAAATGACTTATAATGATTTATAATAAGGATGAGAATGCTTACTTTATGTACCTATATTTGCTTATATTGCAGAAGGCTGTGTCAGTGAACAATTTATGATACACTATTGTTTGCTTAGGTAGGATGGGCTTAGATAGCGATGAGCAGATTTAATAGAAAGTTAAAGTTTTGTTAACCATTCCTATACAATATTTCTATTGCCAGCCAATAATTCCAGATTACCTGTCTAAGATATTCACTATGCCATTTATTATTGTGTCCTATTGCATGCCACAAAGTCTTCTCTAGGAACCAACAGAGTAAGGGGTTTTAGTTGATGTAAGTGGTGAAGAACTACCATGATTGCCAGCTGGCAGTCTTTACAATTCTATAATGACTGGTTCATCTTTCATGTTTCAGTACCGTACACACTAAACGAGTCCCCGCCGACGCCAATATTGGGACGGCGGGGTGGCGGAATCGGCAACTTGCCAATGCCATTGGAGAAGGGAGCAAAGGCGTGGGGGGAGGGGGTGTGGCGGTGGAAACGACGCGGCATGGCTGTTATTAACGAGGACCTCCCTCGTCTGTACATGTTCAGATGAGGGAGGGGGTCATTTAACGACATTAAGTGTATTGTATTGACATTAAGAGATTGTAAAAGATCTCGCTCAGATTGGCCCTTCTGAGCGAGATCTTTTACTTTCTTGTCTTGTGTGTATGGGCCTTAAGGGCATATGCATCTGTGCTTGGAGAGAGATCAAGTGGAGAGAGATAAAGTACCAACCAATCAATCGTGGTGCGTATACACCAAGCATCAGAATGTGATGCAATTTAGAGCTTGGACCCAATGGGTTATGCTATCTTTAGGTGGCGTTACCCAATAAAAGACTGTGGACTTCTATTCACATTCTGCTCTGAAAGGGATCCAATCAGATCCATTCCAGCACCCCCCACGGCACATGCCCAGACGGACTCCTGGGTCCTAAAACCGGAGGTTCGGACTACACAAAGGATAGCATCTATCAGGAGATCTGAGCTGCCCTTTGCTAAAATGTTCATGCATACAGTGTTAATTAACATTGATATCATGCAGCGAGTGGCATGCAAAATGCGGTGCTTAATGCATCCCACCCACAGCCTGTAACATGGCAGTTAGGAACTGATTAGGCTGGTACTTTATCTTTCTCCACTTTATCCCTCCCCAAGTTTTAATGCATATGCATGTCAGCCATACCACACTACTGGTAGCCACATAAAATGCAAATTGGTGGCTGAATTGGTGGCTGATGTTGATACTGCTATACAGTAGCCATACACACTTTCCCCATAACCAGAGGCCCCTGTTGCTGCACTCTCTTATGTGTGATTGTTAGCTCATTGGGGCAGGGGAATCTTCACTCTATGGGGGTCATTCAAGCCCGGTCGGTTCTGCGCATGCGCGGGGGCCACAATGCCAGGTGCATCGGCCGTCGTTGGGCAATGACAAGAAGAACGAAGAAAGCGATTGCTGCAGTGATTGTAATAATATTGACAGCAGGAAGGCGTTCCGGAGCGGCAACTCACCGTTTTCTGGGAGTGGCGATTCCAACGCAGGCGTGTCCAGGCGTTTGCAGGGCCGGTGTCTGATGTAAATTTTGGGATCGGACAGGCTAAAGACATTGCAGCGGGTGAGTAAATTGAAAGCTACTCAGAAACTGCACAAAATGTTTTTGCATAGCACAGCTGCACAAGCGTTCACAGCCTTGCTATGCAAAAAAGCCCTCCCCCCATAGACGGCATCTAGGTGATCACACGGGCAGCAAAAAGTTGCTACGTGCGCTCAACTCGGAATGACTCCCTGTTTCATGTTGTTATTTTATTTGTTTGTACATTGATCTCTTCTAATAATAATAACGACATCCAACCCCTAGATGCTGTCCACCTAGTTTGTCACATGGTAGGTGGGGAGACACTAGAAATAACTGTTGCTTAATGTCATACTAGAGGTTTATCACCAGACGTGAAAAAATAACTGAATATAGATAATATTTTCACACCAAGCCTGGAATAAAGCAGCTGGATAAGTGTAGGGTAGGGCAGGGAGAGATAAAGGCAGTTAGCTGGAGACCTATGAATTTCATAGGCAACATTGCAATGTAAATGATGAAAGTCGCAGTGTAAGAAAAGTCTTTATCTCCCCCGGGTGCTCTCTATTACACCTGACAAACATCCGCAGCTAACCTGAAAAAAAAAAAGAGCAAAATTCACCTACTTTCCCGTGGGAATTTTACTCAGTTGGGATAACCCCTGAACCTTGCAGCTTCTCTGCCAGCAAACAGGAAAGATTATTCCCCTGCAATGTTAGGGGCATGTAGTTCATTTTATTGAGACAAGATTAGAGCGGTGTTTTTTGTTTTGTTTTTTTTCTAAAAGAAGGGAGGTGGTTAAAGAAAGTTTCACATGCTCTCTGCATTAATTCTCTTGTAATCCTTGTCACAGATCAGTGTGAAGTCTGCCAGCCTCTCTTCATGATTGTTATTACCATTCTGATGCTAAAATTAAAGTGGTAATTAACAAACAAAAACACACATAATGATTAACCCAAACCAGTTATTTATGGGTTGAATGTGCTGAAAGCATAAACCAAACAGACCTCCATCAGTTTTATCATTTCTCCCAACTTTTTAATTTTTGGAATCATTTGCACATCACCAGGGTTTGCGCACACAGGACCTCATACAGTAAGGACTGCAGTTTCTGCTAAGAAGCAGGTGCTGCGATCAAATGGTTGCCACCCAGAAATAGAGAAAAAAATGCCCATTGCAGAAATTGCGAATGCATCGCAATGTGTGTTCTGGTTACCGGAACATCGAAAGGTATTTTATTTGCATTAGGGAAGGTCGTCCACAATTTTAGTGATGCAAGAGGCTGGAAATTTCATCTCTGAAGTCAGAGGCCCTCCTTAAAAACTCCTGGCACGCCTGCGTTTTTTCAGACACACTCAAAACGGCAGGTTCCCATCCAGAAATGCCGGCTTCCTGTCGGTCAAACAGCGGCTGCATTGCGATTACGATCTGTACATAATTTCTGTCACTATGTCCCCTCGCACCTGCACAATGCGAACACTGCGCATGCCCAGTTGTTGCGATTCTCAAATGTTGCAATCCAACCTGAATAAGGCCCACAAAGCGCAATGGTCAACACTATACAAGGTGTGGTAACCTCTCACTGGGGAATGTCACCTTTCACTGTTCTGGTATCTGCTGAAATCAGGACTGTCCCACCTAATTTGGCACCGTTAGGATGTTTGCTTTTAGCTGTACCTCACTGTATATATGGGGGAACTGTATCAAGTGATGGAGAGAGAGGAGATAAAGTGGAGACGTTGCACAAAGCAAACGATCTAGCACATTCTTTGAAACGATGGTTAGATGATAATTGGCTACTTTGGGCAACGACAGTACTGTATCTCTCTCCAATGCTTGATATATTTCCCATAATGTGCAGTACTGTTGTACAACTCTAGAGTCTAAAAAATTCAATGAGAATGCCAGAAATGTGTAAATCTGGATATTGTGTTACAAAAGTGGACATGGTCACTGTGAGAGAAGTAGTTATGCGCACTTACCCCACGGATATATGGCAGAACACTACTCCATACTCACTTTGATGCCACCAAATCCTGCGGTTTTCTGCCACCCAGATACTTATTTCAGTGTCGTCTGCTGATGTTGCTATGTTTATATACCCTGTACTTGTCCTATATTGTCATCAACTGTAAGTCACTGTCTTCCTTATTTGTTTATGTACTCTATAATTAGGCGCTGCTATTATTAAATAATAATAATAATAATAATAATAATAACGCCCCCACCACCTCCCCTGACCTAAAAACACCACTGCCACTGGGGGTCAGGGGTGGGTTGGCTATAGGCCTAACAGGAGATTCCCAGTGGACTGATGGGCATGTGAGGCCTGTTTTGTGTGTTGACGTGAGGGGTGGTGCATCCACCGTGGTTACATGGTATACCTCTGGTGCTGCCCATGTGAGGCCATTTCTTCAAATTTTTCCAGGACTACTTTCAGTTCCCAATCCACCCCTGTTGGTGCTCACCGCATCTGCTCATGGATGTAATTGGGAAATCCCTCCAAACAGTTAGGCCCCCTGGAGATGGAAAGATATTTCTACAAGAAATTGCAGACACTGCTGCTGGCCTGATTCTGGAACATCAAAGATGGCTCATCCTCAGGGATTTCAATGCATGGGTGGATGATGAGCTCTCACACCTTGGCCAAGACCTCCTGTGCACAATGAATAATCTGGGCTTCACACAGGTCATTCCTTCTGCCACACATAAAAGTGGTTACACTCTTGATCTTGTATTTCAGATTGGATTAGAAGTCACTGACCTAAAAATAAACCCAGTCATCTGGTCAGACCACCACTCCCTTTGGTTCTCAGTTGCAACCCCTCAAATAAAATCTCTGCCCGTGGAGTTGACCAGGTATTGTCCAAGGAGGGGTATGACTCCCCAGGCTCTAGCAGCAAATCTGGATCTCTCTGCAATACTGGGTGCCTGTGAAGATCCCTGTTCCCTAGTCCATTATTATAATAGGGATGTTATGGCTGCAATTGATCGCCCCTGCGTGTATAAGACCTCGTAAACACCAACGTCTAGCTCCCTAGTTCGACAACAGTGTTAGTGAGCTCAAGAAAAGGGGGCATAGACTGGAAAGACGATGGAGGAAGACTAACCTAATGGATGACAAAATAAAACTAATAAAGTATAATGAAGAATATCAATCGACAATCACTCATAAGAAATTACAGTTCCTGTCAAATGAGATCACGGCAGCAAACAATAAGCCAACTCAACTTATTAATAATAATAATAATAATAATAATATTTTAGCGTAGTACAGTGATTCTCAAACTTGGTCCTCAGGACCCCACACAGCTCACATTTTCCAGGTCACATGGCAGGTGTCAGTAGAGATGAGCGGGTTCGGTTCCTCTGAATCCGAACCCGCCCGAACTTCAGCTTTTTTTACACGGATCCGAGCGACTCGGATCTTCCCGCCTTGCTCGGTTAACCCGAGCGCGCCCGAACGTCATCATGACGCTGTCGGATTCTCGCGAGGCTCGGATTCTATCGCGAGACTCGGATTCTATATAAGGAGCCGCGCGTCGCCGCCATTTTCACACGTGCATTGAGATTGATAGTGTCAAAGTCAGAAAAATATTTCTATGCACGCTACCATATTTGCACCGCACACAGGTCCGTGCTGCGCATGCGTACGCTCTCCCGTACGTGCGCATACTCACAGTCGCGGGCACCCGCAGGCGCATGGTATGCGTATTTACGGTAGAGTTTATGCGATCATAGCGTGCGACTCAATCATTACATATTTTCACTAATAATGTATTTTGTAGATCATGGTCCCTTTGATAGATTCTGAAAGTTTGGTTAATATAGAATGTTCATGAACAGAGGAATCCCTCTTTGTTTAATACGAAGGGTCAGATAGGAGTAATACAGTGGTGTTTAGTATCCATCGGAAGAATATTTAATTAGAAATATTCCGGTGTTGGTTTGGAGCAGATCAATCGCTCGTGCGAATAGTTATGGACATAAGAAGTTTATGAACATTTACTTTATTTGCACTTTATTACCCATGCGGCGGGAAACTCAGTTTCCCTCCCACCTGAGCAGTTGGAAATAGTCACAGCCCACCTGTATGAATCAACCTATGACCTTTTGTTATAATGCGAAGCCGAATTCCTGTGTCCAATGAACAATGAGATTGTAGGGACCATTGAATTGTATTGTGTGTGGAGCATAAATAGCAGGCCGACCATATCCAACTTCACTTTCTTCAACGGTTCTCATTGCTGATAATCAGGAGCTGGATATCGAGGCGCATGCGATCGTTCCCCTTGTGCGTAAGTTTTCTCAGTAATCATATTGTCTTACTGTGAGCCATTTCTCTCTCTCTCCCTCTCTTCTCTTTCGTATTTTCCCTTGATTAGACTTGAATAGTATAGTATTGTATTTCCTGTGTAGTTATCTGGTTAGTTGGTTTATGTTATACTGTAGTGTATGCTTTGTACTGTGATTCTTTTTGCAAGTAATAGTCATAATACATATAATAGGTTTCGGACCCTAAGCCAGGTATCTGTGTATTCTTTATAGTGTTAAGTATTCTCTGAGCGTCGGTGACGCTCAAGCAGCTTTGTAGGTAATCAGGTTACACAAGGTTGCACTTACACATTGTCTCCACACTAAGGTTTACTGTGTATTTCATTGCTGAAGGTATAGATATAAAGGTTTAACGTTGTGAGCGTCTGCATCGCTGGTGATCTCCTCGTGGTCCCGAGCGCTGCTACGCTATAGCGAATCATTACGATAAGTCAACAGCCAATATTCTGCCTGCCTGCGATCACTTGGCCGTGAGTGAACGTGATGCCTGAGCGTCTCGATCACGGCTAAGCGATCGATACGCAACTTGCGTACCCTTACGGTACTTCTTACGTAGATAGCGTACAGTGTTCTTAGACCTCATAAAGGGTTATATACACGATAAAAATTTAGCTTTATCAATTGGCGGCTCGTCCTGTCCTTCACATATCTGCACTAGGTAGATCAGCAGACATTATCCCTCAGCAAAGGGCGGGAGGTTGTCTCGTAGTGCTGACGGGATAAGCGTCTGCTTCGCTTAGATAAAAGAGTGCTGAAGGAATCCGGGAACCGGAGGTAAGAACAAAACGCTAGTGTCTTTTAAAACTGTATTTCTCTATCGTCCTAGTGGATGCTGGGGTTCCTGAAAGGACCATGGGGAATAGCGGCTCCGCAGGAGACAGGGCACAAAAAGTAAAGCTTTCCGATCAGGTGGTGTGCACTGGCTCCTCCCCCTATGACCCTCCTCCAAGCCTCAGTTAGATTTTTGTGCCCGGCCGAGAAGGGTGCAATCTAGGTGGCTCTCCTAAAGAGCTGCTTAGAGAAAGTTTAGCTTAGGTTTTTTATTTTACAGTGAGTCCTGCTGGCAACAGGATCACTGCAACGAGGGACTTAGGGGAGAAGAAGTGAACTCACCTGCGTGCAGGATGGATTGGCTTCTTGGCTACTGGACATCAGCTCCAGAGGGACGATCACAGGTACAGCCTGGATGGTCACCGGAGCCTCGCCGCCGGCCCCCTTGCAGATGCTGAAACATGAAGAGGTCCAGAATCGGCGGCAGAAGACTCCTCAGTCTTCTAAAGGTAGCGCACAGCACTGCAGCTGTGCGCCATTTTCCTCTCAGCACACTTCACACGGCAGTCACTGAGGGTGCAGGGCGCTGGGAGGGGAGCGCCCTGGGAGGCAAATGAAAACCTATTTGGCTAAAAAATACCTCACATATAGCCTCCGGGGGCTATATGGAGATATTTAACCCCTGCCAGAATACACTAAAGAGCGGGAGACGAGCCCGCCGGAAAAGGGGCGGGGCCTATCTCCTCAGCACACAGCGCCATTTTCCTTACACAGCTCCGCTGGTCAGGACGGCTCCCAGGTCTCTCCCCTGCACTGCACTACAGAAACAGGGTAAAACAAGAGAGGGGGGGCAAAATAGTGGCAAAAATTATATTATAAAAGCAGCTATACAGGGAGCACTTATTATAAGGCTATCCCTGTCATATATAGCGCTTTTGGTGTGTGCTGGCAAACTCTCCCTCTGTCTCCCCAAAGGGCTAGTGGGGCCCTGTCTTCGTTAAGAGCATTCCCTGTGTGTCTGCTGTGTGTCGGTACGTGTGTGTCGACATGTATGAGGACGATATTGGTGTGGAGGCGGAGCAATTGCCAAATATGGGGATGTCACCTCCTAGGGGGTCGACACCAGAATGGATGCCTTTATTTATGGAATTACGGGATAGTGTCAACACGCTAAAGCAGTCATTTGACGACATGAGACGGCCGGACAATCAGTTAGTGCCTGTCCAGGCGCCTCAAACACCGTCAGGGGCTGTAAAACGCCCTTTGCCTCAGTCGGTCGACACAGACCCAGACACAGGCACTGATTCCAGTGGCGACGGTGACGAATCAACCGTATTTTCCAGTAGGGCCACACGTTATATGATTTTGGCAATGAAGGAGGCGTTACATTTAGCTGATACTACAGGTACCACTAAACAGGGTATTATGTGGGGTGTGATAAAACTACCTATAGTTTTTCCTGAATCAGAAGAACTAAATGATGTATGTGATGAAGCGTGGGTTGCCCCCGATAAAAAGATGCTAATTTCAAAGAAGTTATTAGCTTTATACCCTTTCCCGTCAGAGGTTAGGGCGCGCTGGGAAACACCTCCTAGGGTGGACAAGGCGCTCACACGCTTATCTAAACAAGTGGCGTTACCCTCTCCTGAGACGGCCGCACTTAAAGATCCAGCAGATAGGAGGATGGAAAATATCCAAAAAAGTATATACACACATACAGGTGTTATACTACGACCAGCTATAGCGACAGCCTGGATGTGCAGTGCTGGAGTAGCTTGGTCAGAGTCCCTGATTGAAAATATTGATACCCTGGATAGGGACAATGTTTTACTGTCTTTAGAGCAAATAAAGGATGCATTTCTTTATATGCGTGATGCACAGAGGGATATCTGCACACTGGCATCACGGGTAAGTGCTATGTCCATTTCGGCCAGAAGAAGTTTATGGACGCGACAGTGGTCAGGCGATGCGGACTCAAAACGGCATATGGAAGTTTTGCCGTAAAAAGGGGAGGAGTTATTTGGAGTCGGTCTATCAGATTTGGTGGCCACGGCTACAGCCGGGAAATCCACCTTTTTACCTCAAGCTACTCCCCAACAGAAAAAGACACCGACTTTTCAACCACAGCCCTTTCGTTCCTTTAAAAACAAGAGAGCAAAGGGATATTCATATCTGCCACGAGGCAGAGGAAGGGGGAAGAGACACCAACAGGCAGCTCCTTCCCAGGAACAGAAGCCCTCCCCCGCTTCTACAAAAGCCTCAGCATGACGCTGGGGCTTCTCAAGCGGACTCGGGGGCGGTGGGCGGTCGTCTCAAGAATTTCAGCGCGCAGTGGGCTCACTCGCAGGTAGATCCCTGGATCCTGCAGATAATATCTCAGGGGTACAGGTTGGAACTAGAGACAGATCCGCCTCGCCGTTTCCTGAAGTCTGCTTTACCAACGTCCCCCTCAGAAAGGGAGACGGTTTTGGAAGCCATTCACAAGCTGTACTCTCAGCAGGTGATAGTCAAGGTACCTCTTCTACAACAGGGAAAGGGGTATTATTCCACTCTATTTGTGGTACCGAAGCCGGACGGCTCGGTAAGACCTATTCTAAATCTGAAGTCCTTGAACCTGTACATAAAGAAGTTCAAGTTCAAAATGGAGTCACTCAGAGCAGTGATAGCGAACCTGGAAGAAGGGGACTTTATGGTGTCCTTGGACATCAAGGATGCGTACCTCCACGTTCCAATTTACCCCTCACACCAGGGGTACCTCAGGTTCGTTGTACAAAACTGTCACTATCAGTTTCAGACGCTGCCGTTCGGATTGTCCACGGCACCTCGGGTCTTTACAAAGGTAATGGCCGAGATGATGATTCTTCTTCGAAGAAAAGGCGTATTAATTATCCCATACTTGGACGATCTCCTAATAAGGGCAAGGTCCAGAGAACAGCTAGAGAGGGGATTAGCACTGTCTCAAGAAGTGCTAAAACAGCACGGCTGGATTCTGAATATTCCAAAATCCCAGTTAATGCCGACAACTCGTCTGCTGTTCCTAGGGATGATTCTGGACACGGTTCAGAAAAAGGTTTTTCTCCCGGAGGAAAAAGCCAAGGAGTTATCCGAGCTTGTCAGGAACCTCCTAAAACCAGGAAAGGTGTCTGTACATCAATGCACAAGAGTCCTGGGAAAAATGGTGGCTTCTTACGAAGCAATTCCATTCGGCAGATTCCATGCACGAATTTTCCAGAGGGATCTGTTGGACAAATGGTCAGGGTCGCATCTTCAGATGCACCAGCGGATAACCCTGTCTCCAAGGACAAGGGTTTCTCTTCTGTGGTGGTTGCAGAGTGCTCATCTATTGGAGGGCCGCAGATTCGGCATACAGGATTGGATCCTGGTGACCACGGACGCCAGCCTGAGAGGCTGGGGAGCAGTCACACAAGGAAGAAACTTCCAGGGAGTGTGGACGAGCCTGGAAACGTCTCTTCACATAAACATTCTGGAACTAAGAGCAATCTACAATGCTCTAAGCCAGGCAGAACCTCTGCTTCAAGGAAAACCGGTGTTGATCCAGTCGGACAACATCACGGCAGTCGCCCATGTAAACAGACAGGGCGGCACAAGAAGCAGGAGTGCAATGGCAGAAGCTGCAAGGATTCTTCGCTGGGCAGAGAATCATGTGATAGCACTGTCAGCAGTGTTCATCCCGGGAGTGGACAACTGGGAAGCAGACTTCCTCAGCAGACACGACCTTCACCCGGGAGAGTGGGGACTTCATCCGGAAGTCTTCCACATGCTGGTAACCCGTTGGGAAAGACCAATGGTGGACATGATGGCGTCTCGCCTCAACAAAAAACTGGACAGGTATTGCGCCAGGTCAAGAGATCCGCAGGCAATAGCTGTGGACGCGCTGGTAACGCCTTGGGTGTACCAGTCGGTGTATGTGTTTCCTCCTCTGCCTCTCATACCAAAAGTATTGAGAATTATACGGCAAAGAGGCGTAAGAACGATACTAGTGGTTCCGGATTGGCCAAGAAGGACTTGGTACCCGGAACTTCAAGAGATGATCACGGAAGATCCGTGGCCTCTACCTCTAAGGAGGGACTTGCTTCAGCAGGGTCCCTGTCTGTTTCAAGACTTACCGCGGCTGCGTTTGACGGCATGGCGGTTGAACGCCGGATCCTAACGGAAAAAGGCATGCCGGAAGAAGTCATTCCTACTTTGATTAAAGCAAGGAAGGAAGTAACCGTGCAACACTATCACCGCATTTGGCGAAGATATGTTGCGTGGTGCGAGGATCGGAGTGCTCCGACGGAGGAATTTCAACTGGGTCGATTCCTACATTTCCTGCAATCAGGATTGTCTATGGGTCTCAAATTGGGATCTATTAAGGTTCAAATTTCGGCCCTGTCGATTTTCTTTCAAAAAGAATTGGCTTCAGTTCCTGAAGTCCAGACTTTTGTTAAGGGAGTGCTGCATATACAGCCTCCTGTGGTGCCTCCAGTGCCACCGTGGGATCTCAATGTGGTTTTGGAATTTCTAAAATCTCATTGGTTTGAACCACTAAAAAAGGTGGATTTAAAATATCTCACATGGAAAGTGACCATGTTACTAGCCCTGGCTTCGGCCAGGAGAGTGTCAGAACTGGCAGCTTTATCTTACAAAAGCCCATATCTGATTTTCCATTCGGACAGGGCAGAACTGCGGACTCGTCCGCATTTTCTCCCTAAGGTGGTGTCAGCATTTCATCTGAACCAGCCTATTGTAGTGCCTGCGGCTACAAGTGACTTGGAGGACTCCAAGTTACTGGACGTTGTCAGAGCATTAAAAATATATATTGCAAGGACAGCTGGAGTCAGAAAATCTGACTCGTTGTTTATATTGTATGCACCCAACAAGATGGGTGCTCCTGCGTCTAAGCAGACGATTGCTCGTTGGATCTGTAGCACAATCCAACTTGCACATTCTGTGGCAGGCCTGCCACAGCCTAAATCTGTAAAGGCCCACTCCACAAGGAAGGTGGGCTCATCTTGGGCGGCTGCCCGAGGGGTCTCGGCATTACAACTTTGCCGAGCAGCTACGTGGTCAGGGGAGAACACGTTTGTAAAATTTTACAAATTTGATACTCTGGCTAAGGAGGACCTGGAGTTCTCTCATTCGGTGCTACAGAGTCATCCGCACTCTCCCGCCCGTTTGGGAGCTTTGGTATAATCCCCATGGTCCTTTCAGGAACCCCAGCATCCACTAGGACGATAGAGAAAATAAGAATTTACTTACCGATAATTCTATTTCTCGGAGTCCGTAGTGGATGCTGGGCGCCCATCCCAAGTGCGGATTATCTGCAATAATTGTACATAGTTATTGTTAACTAATTCGGGTTATTGTTTAGGAAGCCATCTTTCAGAGGCTCCTCTGTTATCATACTGTTAACTGGGTTTGATCACAAGTTGTACGGTGTGATTGGTGTGGCTGGTATGAGTCTTACCCGGGATTCAAAATTCCTCCCTTATTGTGTACGCTCGTCCGGGCACAGTACCTAACTGAGGCTTGGAGGAGGGTCATAGGGGGAGGAGCCAGTGCACACCACCTGATCGGAAAGCTTTACTTTTTGTGCCCTGTCTCCTGCGGAGCCGCTATTCCCCATGGTCCTTTCAGGAACCCCAGCATCCACTACGGACTCTGAGAAATAGAATTATCGGTAAGTAAATTCTTATTTTTTCTGTCTTGCGTACACACGCACGCACACATATATCTGCATTTCTTTTCTTTTTTTCATTTTCGTATATCACTCTCCTGTCTGCCAGTTTTATAGTCGATAGAAGTGCTAAAAAAAGATTTGCCGTTATTTCATAGTTTAAAAGTAAAGGTAATATAGTTAAAAGATAGACAAACACACAGTTTTGCCTGGGAGATAAGGCGAAGTCAGTGTGTTGTGTGGTAGATGACCAGGGATCATCTACATTGATAAAAGTATAAATTGTGTTACGGTGGATCTTTGCTTTGCGTACACGTGTCCCTAACAAAAGACTTGTGTACGCAATCCAAAGGCGGACGCACGCAGCGTACAGTACGCAACGGAGCGTCCGGTTACGCCCACGTAGCTCAAGTCACGATAAGTTGATTTTTAACGCAACGCGATAAGTAACGCAAAGCGGTAAATAGCGCCACAGGCGATAAATAACGCAAGTCTATTTTTGGAAATCCAAAATTTAAATTAACAGATCCTGCTCCTAATTGGTAACACAGCTGGGCTAAAGAAAAATTTCTGCGCAGAAATAGAAATAGAAGCAAAAGTGTACATGTGATGAGTGAGTGTTTTTGTATTACATAAGTTTATATAACTTAAAGGTTGAACCACAAGAAAAGTCGAGTACTCGTGAGGTACACG
Source organism: Pseudophryne corroboree (assembly GCF_028390025.1). Classification (NCBI taxonomy): domain Eukaryota; kingdom Metazoa; phylum Chordata; class Amphibia; order Anura; family Myobatrachidae; genus Pseudophryne; species Pseudophryne corroboree. The sequence goes on along the minus strand of NC_086447.1, from coordinate 331,446,552 downwards.
CGTGTAAGTGACGTGCACGGTGGCTAGGGAGGCATCCTTGGTTAAACATAATATTTGAGCATTAGAGTATAGCGGACCAGTATAGAACAAGACCAGGAGGTCGTACAGAACAAGACCAGGAGGTCATAACAGACCAGGAGGTCCAGGTACAGTAAACAGGGAAGTCCGCTATACAGTTCAGAGGCACAACACCGAGAAGGGTTGGTGCAAGACCCATATAGGCCGTACAAGCTCTGGCTGAAGGAATTCGCAGTCGTAAGTTTCGATTCCATTGGTCTTTCTGTACACAAGCTTAGTTGTTTGTGTACTGAACGACTGGACCGCACGTAATTGTGTACAGTAGTTAGTAATCTGACCTAGTACCATTAGAGTAAAGGGGTCACAAACGCTATTTGTACATTCTGACGTGATTTGTGTAATTTTTTATTTTTCAAGAAGGGAAGTTCGCTGGTCACTCAGGAACTATCTGACAAACCTCACCTTTACTGGAAAGAGTAAGTGTTCTGCGGATAACCCTCACATGTTCCAGTAAACAACGGTTTTTATAGGTGCCCTGGGTCGAGTACGCCAGCACCATATCGGTGTGATCAGGTCGTATTGGTCGGCGTGGGCGAGTGAGTGGGGTACTCGGTAAACCGCCACCGTCGGCCTATTGTGAACAATCTGGTTTTCTGTAAGGGTTCGCTGAAGACCTTGATATAGAGATCAGAGGTAGAGCAAGCAACGCCTGCAGAGTTATGGGGGCCAGTTGTTCAGGTAGGGGGCGATCAACCTCGGTTCGGGTTGATTCAGTGGTCCGACCAATTGGGTCGGCCAGGTATATCATGTGTGAGAAATATGGAAGTCACACAGAGGTTTTATGTGATGAATGGGAGAGAATGACGGTACAAGACCGGGAGAAATTCCCAAGAATAGGTAGCTTCAGCCCAGAGGTGTTACAAAATTTAAGGAGGAGGATATGTCTCATAAAATCAACAGAGACGAGTTCAGCATTATGATTATTTACAGTTGTGGCAACAGGAAGGTGAGATACAGAGAGGTTTGGCTCAGGCGGCAGGATCTGGCTCTAACAGAAAACTAATTGCCACGGCCCCGCCGCCACCATATATATCAGGAGAGAAGTTGATTACGGAGAAAGACGCACTAAGGGGTAACACAAAATCACTTAGTAACGGTGTAAATGTTAATGATAATGTTAACCCATTAACCCATGCAAGTATTAACCCGTGCAAGTTGTACCCTGTTTTGAACTTTCCTCAGGAGTGTGATCAAGAGGACGAAGCGACAACGATTTCAGCGCTCTCTCTAGCAGCCACCATAGCAGAGACCACAGTAGGCACAGCAACACCCACGAGATTAGTAAAGGCCCCTAGCGGAGGGATAGGTGAGGTCGTATCAACTGGTAAGTACGGCACCATGCATTATGCTGAGACTATTTCACCACAAGCTGTAGAATCTACACAGAATGAGGTTGTTAGAATTACTCCTGTTAGGGTAATAGCAGTTCCCAATGGGAAAACAGATGTATCAGGAGCCACTCCCATAAGGAACATTGCCATGTACAGCCCATTTTCCCGAATGGAATTAAGGACCATAGTGTCTGAATTCCCTGACCCTAGAAAAGATTTAGTTGCCAGCCAAAAATACATCACAGACTTAGGAAACACTTTAGAGCCCAATAATAAAGATTGGCAGATATTGCTAAAAGCTTGTTTACCCTCCAATGTCGACTCAGCTCAATTTTTAGCTGATTGTGGACTAGATCTGGATGTACCTCTTACAGATGTGTACAACAAAGATAACGTAAGAAGGATAAACTTACAGTTAAAGGAGCAATTCCCAGCAGTTGTTAAATGGAACAAAATATTTTCCATTAAACAAAAAGAGTCAGAAACAGCTGCAGAATATTTTCACCGGGCACTATTAGAAATGGCAAAGTACACTGGTATAGAGGACATTAGGACAAATCCAAACCATCGAGAAATAGCAGTGTCTGTACTAATGGATGGTTTGAAGGAAACATTAAAGGCAAGGGTACAGACCACGCAACCATGTTGGCGAGGTCTGTCAGTGTCCACTTTGAGAGAGGCTGCTATTGATCACGACCGAAACATCACCAGACACAGGGAGTCGCAGAGTGATAAGCTAATGTCAGTAAGTATACAGGCTCTGACCACAAAGCAGCCTGCGTATGTACCATCCAACCCTGTGGGTAAGTCAACTATGATAACATGTTATTCTTGTCAAAGACAGGGGCACTATGCACGAGACTGTAGAGCGAAAAATTCGCAAAGATCATACCAACCCCCTAGACAACGACACGACACACGACATTGGGAGCAAGGTCCGCAGAAACGGAGTTATGAGCCACATACAGGGGAAACAAAAAGATATCCCCCAAACAGAGACTGGCATGCCTCTGGTAGTTCCCAACTATCTCCCTCACAAATAGTTGCTGCCAGCGGGATTCAGGGAGGTCACCATACCCAATAGGGGTGTGGCCATACCTGTAATCTGCAGCCAGTGAAATTGATTGCCAACCTTGAAAGTGAACCCGAGGTCGCAATTAATGTAGCTGGTAAAACTTTAAACTTTCTTGTAGACACAGGGGCGGCCAAGTCAGTGATAAATTCGACAGTGGGCATGAGGACCACTGGTAGGACAATTCCAGCCATGGGAGTAACAGGAGTAGTCCAGCACTACCCTGTTAGCAAACCAGCCGAGATTACAATAGGGCCTTTGCATACCAAGCATTCCTTTTTGCTGGCTGCATCGGCACCAACCAATCTCCTGGGAAGAGATTTACTGTGTAAAATGGGGTGCGTCATTTATTGTACTCCTGAAGGTGTATTCTTGGACATACCTGAGAAACACGCTCAGGAAGTGCGAGACATGTTAGACTCCCCATCAAAATTAATGTCACATACCATTATGACAAATAGGAATCCATCCCAAGTAGAAGAGATGACATCTCAGATACCAGAGTCACTTTGGACAAAAGACGGACAGGACACTGGATTAATGGCAAACGTAGCTCCAGTAGTTGTACAAGTAAAAGATGGTAGGATAGCTCCAAAAATCCCACAATATCCTCTGAAGCCAGAGGTGGAGTTAGGAGTTTACCCAGTAATAGAGCGCTTGCTACAACAGGGCATTCTGGTAAGAACATCCAGCACTGCCAATAGTCCCATCTTCCCTGTTAAGAAGAGTGGGGGGAGGGGTTACAGGCTAGTGCAGGATCTAAGGGGGATTAACAAAATAGTTGAGAGTCAGTTCCCCGTAGTGCCAAATCCAGCTGTCATCCTAATGCAAATCCCTCCCACTGCCAAATTTTTCACTGTTATTGACCTCTGCTCCGCTTTCTTTTCGGTACCTCTGCACCCTGACAGCCAATATTTGTTTGCATTCACATACAGAGGAGTCCAATACACGTGGACTCGATTACCCCAAGGTTTCATAGATAGTCCAAGTATATTTTCTCAGGCTTTGCATGATTGTTTACAGTCTTTTCAACCAGACAGTGGATCAGTATTGATACAGTATGTGGACGATTTATTACTGTGTTCAGATTCACTGGAAGCATCTCTGAAGGATACGAAACAGCTCCTGTTTCATCTTTCAGACACCGGACACAAGGTGTCCAAAGACAAGTTGCAATTATGCCAAACTAAGGTAAAATATTTGGGACACTGTCTAACACAAGGACTGAGACACCTGACCGCTGATAGAATCCAAGCAATTAGAGACATGACCCTGCCACAAACCCAGCAACAGATCAGAACGTTTTTAGGAATGTGTGGGTATTGCCGTAATTGGATCCCAGGGTTTTCCATTTTAGCGTTACCTTTGCAGGAAATGGTCTCCTCAAACAAACCTGATAGGATCTCGCATACAGACGAGTCCGAAACAGCATTTGAGAGACTTAAACAGTGCCTAACACAGGCACCAGCACTAGGTATGCCAGACTATGGGAAACCCTTTGAACTATACGGAACAGAAAGTGCTGGTTGCGCGGCAGGCGTACTAACCCAAAAACACGGTGATGCCAGCAGGCCAGTTGCATACTACAGCGCTCAGCTAGATACGGTAGCGCGATCCCTCCCCACATGCTTGCGAAGCGTCGCTGCGATAGCATTGCTAGTGACAAAAAGCGAAGATGTCGTGCTAGGCCACAACCTCACAATCCATACGCCACATGCGGTATCAGCCTTATTGAATTCTGCCCAAACCAGACACGTCTCATCAGCGAGGTTTACAAGATGGGAATTGGCACTAATGGCCCCCGTAAACATCACCATAAGGAGATGCAGTGCATTAAATCCTGCAACATATCTCCCAGGTGTGCCTGGTCAGGCACAAAGGGTGGAAGGTGAGAGTGCTGGGGAAGGAGGATTTAATACAAAGGAAGATACACATGATTGTATGGAATATTTGACCCAAAATTTTACCGCAAGGCCTGACATCAGTGACAACCCACTGGAAGATGCAGAACTCACGTTCTACACGGACGGTAGTTGTCACAGACAGTCAGACTCGGGAGACTTGTGTACTGGATACGCAGTCGTAGATGACCAAGACACCATAGAAGCGGAACCGCTAGGCCCACCTCACTCAGCCCAGGTTGCTGAACTGGTCGCCCTAACCAGAGCATGTGAATTGGCTAAGGGTAAGTCAGCCAATATCTACACCGATTCTAGATACGCATTCGGGGTAGTCCATGATTTCGGAGCCCTATGGCGCCTCAGAAATTTCATGACGGCAGCTGGTACACCGGTAGCGCATGCAGCTCACATAAAAAGGCTTCTAACAGCGATACAGGAACCCGACAGAGTGGCTGTTATCAAATGTAAAGCACACACATATAGCCAAGACCCGGTATCACTTGGTAACAGCCGAGCAGATGAAGCTGCTAAGTTAGCAGCTGCTACCCCCATACAGACAGACACCACACAACTGATGGTATTCAATACCATCAACACACAGAAGTTGTGTAAAATGCAAAATTTGTGTTCCACACAGGAAAAGGCAGTCTGGAAGGCAAAGGGATGTGGCCAAGAGTCCTCAGGACTCTGGACGGATGGACATGGTAAACCAGTGGCCCCCAGAGCATATCTTCCATGTCTGGCTGAAGCAGCTCACGGGCTGACTCATCTAGGCAAGGAGGGAATGTGCAAATTGGTAAGAGCCTATTGGTGCGCCCCAGGATTCTCCTCTCATGCGAGTAAAAGAGCAATGTCATGCCTTACCTGTCTGAGAAAGAATATTGGAAAGGCAATACCAACAGAACCATCCCATATCCCACCTGCCGGCGGCCCTTTCCAGGTAATACAAATTGACTTCATTCAATTACCCCCTTGTCGGAATTTGAAATATGTACTTGTTTGTATAGATGTTTTCTCGAATTGGGTCGAAGCATTTCCTGCAGCTACAAATACCGCTATGTTTACAGCTAAGAAAATTGTGCAGGAATTTGTATGTAGATATGGTATCCCTAGAATAATCGAAAGCGATAGGGGTACCCATTTTACAGGTGATGTCTTTCAAGGAATGTGTAAGTTGATGGGAATTGATAGCAAGCTGCACACTCCGTACCGTCCACAGGCGAGTGCGAAGGTCGAAAGAGTGAATAGCACTATTAAAAATAAATTGAGTAAAGTGATGGCAGAGACAGGATTGACATGGCCAGAAGCTTTACCCATTGTACTGTACAGCATCAGAACCACTCCCAGGTCCCCTCTTAATCTGTCCCCTTTTGAAATCTTGTTTGGTCGACAACCGCATGTCATGATTAACCCTCAGGATGATTTGAAATGTAACAACGAAGTGACTGTAAAGTACTTGATTAACATGAGTAAACAGTTAAGGAATCAAAATGATAATCTGAAGTTGGTGATTCCTGATCTACCTGATAGTAATTGTCATGACATTGAACCTGGGGATTAAGTAATGATACGGAATTTTCTACGCTCAGGTTGTCTTATTGACAGATGGGAAGGACCATACCAGGTCTTATTGACTAGCACGACAGCATTGAAGGTTGCTGAGAGAGAGACTTGGGTCCATTCATCCCACTGCAAGAAGGTTGCTGATCCAGAGAAGTCCCGTGATAAGGAACAGACGGTAGAGGTTGTATCACTGGAGTGTCTGTTCCAGGAGGACTGAGGCGGCACCTGAGCCTTGAAGACCGAGAGCTGTTGTCGACTCCCCACTCCCTTTTATTGTTTTTCGCCACTTCCCATCCCCTCTCCCTCAAATGTATTTTTCCTCCTTCTCATTCTTCTTCGTCTCCTCCTCAAAGATGGACTTGCCCCAAGAGACTGTGATCCGGATTTTCCTGTTGACCATGATGTTGACCAGAGCAGTCTGTTCCGGCGAGAGTACCATGGAGGTCGATAGAGGTTCTGGAATGGGTTCTGATGATAAAGATGGAGGCGTAGTTTTCCAAGATCAACCTAACCAACAAGCAAAGGCGAGTATCAGAAAACGATCCGATAGCATTGACCATAGAAGAAATTGTGACGGATTGTTAGCTGAAGAAAACTGTATCTGTAGGCTCTGTAACAATGTCATTGAAGATGGGTGCATTAAGAAATGCCAATCCAGTTTTAATATCCATATGGACCGGCATCCATTGAGTGATTATCACTCCTTAGTGGGTAATGTATTAAACAAAACAGATTGTTGGGTATGCTCTCAAGTACCTCAGGGTCATAGCAAATCAGGGCTAGTACCATTTCCTTTAACGATAGGGGAGGTACTTGAGTTAAATGGTGGGAGACCGGTGGACCGGAGGTTTAATATCTCCAGCCCTCCTAGTTTGAAGCTCCACCAATACCACGTGGATAGGTCCCTATTATGTTTTAACATCTCCAATTCCAGAAAGCCGGGAAATTGGGAAGTATCATGGAGCGACCACACCATGACCTTTTCACACAGAGCAGATAGAATGCCTACAGATACAGAGCTTGTACGCCACATAGCCAGTAGAGGAAAATCTTTCCGGTATAGATACACCTTAGGAAATAGGATTACTAGAGTTGGAGAAGTGTCACCAGGATACTGTGCACATATCGTACAACCTGATACGTGCATTAAGCAGATGGAAGAGTTAGGGCTAGGAGATTTCACCTGGAAGGTGTGTAATATGGTAATGTCTTTCTCCGTCCCATATGTTCTCCCCGATGATGCATATTTCATATGCGGGAGAAAGGCGTACAAGTGGCTTGCCCCAAACTCTGAAGGATTGTGTTATATTGGAAGAGTATTGCCTGAAGTAATGACTGTAACACATGACAAAATGAAAGACATACACCGTGGTGCCCAAGCTCCTTATACTCACACTCATTACGAGCACCTCGTTAAAAGACAACTGTCAGAAAGGTTAGAGCATCCGGCCTCTGATCTGATCCTTGAATCCACCGGGATTCAGGTTCTGGTGGCGTTAGATTTCACTCGCACCGCTCGAGGAGTGATGAATTATAGATACATTTCCGCACTCGCCAATTTGTTAGATAATATCACTGAAATGTATGATGACACGTTTAGATATACTGGAAGAGAACTTCAGGCTTATAAAACAGAACTGGTACAGCATAGAATGGTTCTTAATTACCTCACAGCAGTGACAGGCGGATATTGTGTTACATTAGCAACACAGTACGGCGTGAAGTGTTGTACGTATATCACGAATAGCACCGAGGATCCGGTAGAGGTCATAGACCAAAAGATGGACGATATTCTCCAATTAAAGTGGGAATTTCGTCGAAAACACAATCTCACTCTTGCTGCTGTAGGTAATGAGCTGACTGGTTGGGTGTCATGGTTGAACCCGCGAAATTGGTTCTCCGGTTTGGGAGACTGGGCTCAAGGAGTCATAATGGATGTTGGGAAGTTTCTACTATGTATCTTAGGTGTCGTTATATCGATTGGATTGATATTTAGATGCGGGCAGGCTTTAATGAGGTGCAAACAAAGTACCAGAGTGATGAGTTTGAGGAGTGAGGAAACTGTAATTAACCTGGATTTGATTTACGACCCAACGATAGAAACAATGATGTGATGAAAATGCGATTTCTACGGTCCGTTTCTTTCACCTGTTTTTCTGGTTTTTCTCCAAGATAACAAGACCCCCTTGGACGAGGAAGTTGATGAGACGCTATACAGACAACGGATAGACCAAAGAAGAAGTTTTGACCACTTGAGATATGGACACTTGATGAACTTTGCCATGGATCCCCAGTTTCCCTAGAATTCTTAAAATTACGCTAGCCCAACATTTTTTTGTAAATCTAATGGCATCGACAAAGCTTATTGCTCACGCTTAATGAGCAAAACAGCGCAAAGAAGACGACTTTCAACTGATACCGAACAAAACTTCAACTGACAGATGTACATTAACCTGACATAGAATACCACCGCATTTACCGTAATTATGTCTTTTCTTCATTTCTACAACCCTCAGGTAATGACACACATAGTATAGGGAATACAGGCACAGATATCAGCAATCACATATTCCCCCATTCATGTATCATCAACTAAAATGTGCTCCCCATTTTGTTCAAAAAGAGCTCGGTAAAGTTTGACAGCCCATCCACAGACCTGTACCACGGGATAAGAAGGAATTCAAATGTATACTTCGCAATACCTCGAAGCTTGATTTACAACACGTACGGCACGATGATACATGACCCCCCAAACATGGACTCATACACACATGCTTCTGCTATCTCACTAGGTCATACCCTCTTCCCACCTACTCCTCTCTCCTCCCTTACCCAACCATGGAAATGAATTAACCCCTGACATATATTTTTCTCCTTTTGAAATGTTTTCAGGAAGTGGCAGTTATTATTGACTGCCAAAGGGTGGACTGTCAAAGTCAGAAAAATATTTCTATGCACGCTACCATATTTGCACCGCACACAGGTCCGTGCTGCGCATGCGTACGCTCTCCCGTACGTGCGCATACTCACAGTCGCGGGCACCCGCAGGCGCATGGTATGCGTATTTACGGTAGAGTTTATGCGATCATAGCGTGCGACTCAATCATTACATATTTTCACTAATAATGTATTTTGTAGATCATGGTCCCTTTGATAGATTCTGAAAGTTTGGTTAATATAGAATGTTCATGAACAGAGGAATCCCTCTTTGTTTAATACGAAGGGTCAGATAGGAGTAATACAGTGGTGTTTAGTATCCATCGGAAGAATATTTAATTAGAAATATTCCGGTGTTGGTTTGGAGCAGATCAATCGCTCGTGCGAATAGTTATGGACATAAGAAGTTTATGAACATTTACTTTATTTGCACTTTATTACCCATGCGGCGGGAAACTCAGTTTCCCTCCCACCTGAGCAGTTGGAAATAGTCACAGCCCACCTGTATGAATCAACCTATGACCTTTTGTTATAATGCGAAGCCGAATTCCTGTGTCCAATGAACAATGAGATTGTAGGGACCATTGAATTGTATTGTGTGTGGAGCATAAATAGCAGGCCGACCATATCCAACTTCACTCTCTTCAACGGTTCTCATTGCTGATAATCGGGAGCTGGATATCGAGGCGCATGCGATCGTTCCCCTTGTGCGTAAGTTTTCTCAGTAATCATATTGTCTTACTGTGAGCCATTTCTCTCTCTCTCCCTCTCTTCTCTTTCGTATTTTCCCTTGATTAGACTTGAATAGTATAGTATTGTATTTCCTGTGTAGTTATCTGGTTAGTTGGTTTATGTTATACTGTAGTGTATGCTTTGTACTGTGATTCTTTTTGCAAGTAATAGTCATAATACATATAATAGGTTTCGGACCCTAAGCCAGGTATCTGTGTATTCTTTATAGTGTTAAGTATTCTCTGAGCGTCGGTGACGCTCAAGCAGCTTTGTAGGTAATCAGGTTACACAAGGTTGCACTTACACATTGTCTCCACACTAAGGTTTACTGTGTATTTCATTGCTGAAGGTATAGATATAAAGGTTTAACGTTGTGAGCGTCTGCATCGCTGGTGATCTCCTCGTGGTCCCGAGCGCTGCTACGCTATAGCGAATCATTACGATAAGTCAACAGCCAATATTCTGCCTGCCTGCGATCACTTGGCCGTGAGTGAACGTGACGCCTGAGCGTCTCGATCACGGCTAAGCGATCGATACGCAACTTGCGTACCCTTACGGTACTTCTTACGTAGATAGCGTACAGTGTTCTTAGACCTCATAAAGGGTTATATACACGATAAAAATTTAGCTTTATCAATAGGGAGAGGACGTGGCTGGCGTCCTCTCCATTTAGATTAGAAGAGAGAGAGTGAGATTGATTTGAGACAGAGACACTTGATTTACTGGAGCTTAGGAGTACTGTAGAGAGTGCAGAGTTTACTAGTGACTGACCACTGACCACAGTGACCACCAGTGCAGTTTTATTTAATATAATCCGTTCTCTGCCTGAAAAAAACGATACACAGTGACTCAGTCACATACCATATCTGTGTGCTCAGCCCAGTGTGCTGCATCATCTATGTATATATCTGACTGTGCTCACACAGCTTATAATTGTGGGGGAGACTGGGACAGTGGGGAGCAGTTATAGGTTATAGCAGGAGCCAGGAGTACATATTATTAAAATTAAACAGTGCACACTTTTGCTGCAGGAGTGCCACTGCCAGTGTGACTGACCAGTGACCTGACCACACTGACCACCAGTATAGTTAGTATACTATATTGTGATTGCCTGAAAAAGTTAAACACTCGTCGTGTGACTTGTGTGGTGTTTTTTTTTTTATTCTATAAAAAACTCATTCTGCTGACAGACAGTGTCCAGCAGGTCCGTCATTATATAATATATACCTGTCCGGCTGCAGTAGTGATATATATATATTTTTTATATAATTATTTATCATCCAGTCGCAGCAGACACAGTACGGTAGTTCACGGCTGTAGCTACCTCTGTGTCGGCACTCGGCAGTCCATCCATAATTGTATACCACCTACCCGTGGTTTTTTTTTCTTCTTTATACATACTACATCTCATTATCATCATCCAGTCTATATTAGCAGCAGACACAGTACAGTACGGTAGTCCACGGCTGTAGCTACCTCTGTGTCGGCACTCGGCAGTCCGTCCATAATTGTATACCACCTACCCGTGGTTTTTTTTTTCTTTCTTCTTTATACATACATACTACATCTCATTATCAACCAGTCTATATTAGCAGCAGACACAGTACAGTACGGTAGTCCACGGCTGTAGCTACCTCTGTGTCGGCACTCGGCAGTCCGTCCATAATTGTATACCACCTACCCGTGGTTTTTTTTTCTTTCTTCTTTATACATACTACATCTCATTATCATCCAGTCTATATTAGCAGCAGACACAGTACAGTACGGTAGTCCACGGCTGTAGCTACCTCTGTGTCGGCACTCGGCAGTCCATCCATAATTGTATACCACCTACCCGTGGTTTTTTTTTCTTTTTCTTTATACATACATACTACATCTCTTTATCAACCAGTCTATATTAGCAGCAGACACAGTACGGTAGTCCACGGCTGTAGCTACCTCTGTGTCGGCACTCGGCAGTCCGTCCATAATTGTATACCACCTACCCGTGGTTTTTTTTTCTTTCTTCTTTATACATACATACTACATCTCTTTATCAACCAGTCTATATTAGCAGCAGACACAGTACGGTAGTCCACGGCTGTAGCTACCTCTGTGTCGGCACTCGGCAGTCCATCCATAATTGTATACCACCTACCCGTGGTTTTTTTTTTCTTTCTTCTTTATACATACATACTACATCTCTTTATCAACCAGTCTATATTAGCAGCAGACACAGTACGGTAGTCCACGGCTGTAGCTACCTCTGTGTCGGCACTCGGCAGTCCATCCATAATTGTATACCACCTACCCGTGGTTTTTTTTTCTTTCTTGATTATACATACATACTACATCTCTATATCAACCAGTCTATATTAGCAGCAGACACAGTACGGTAGTCCACGGCTGTAGCTACCTCTGTGTCGGCACTCGGCAGTCCATCCATAATTGTATACCACCTACCCGTGGTTTTTTTTCTTTCTTCTTTATACATACATACTACATCTCTTTATCAACCAGTCTATATTAGCAGCAGACACAGTACGGTAGTCCACGGCTGTAGCTACCTCTGTGTCGGCACTCGGCAGTCCATCCATAATTGTATACCACCTACCCGTGGTTTTTTTTTCTTTCTTCTTTATACATACATACTACATCTCTTTATCAACCAGTCTATATTAGCAGCAGACACAGTACGGTAGTCCACGGCTGTAGCTACCTCTGTGTCGGCACTCGGCAGTCCATCCATAATTGTATACTAGTATCCATCCATCTCCATTGTTTACCTGAGGTGCCTTTTAGTTGTGCCTATTAAAATATGGAGAACAAAAATGTTGAGGTTCCAAAATTAGGGAAAGATCAAGATCCACTTCCACCTCGTGCTGAAGCTGCTGCCACTAGTCATGGCCGAGACGATGAAATGCCAGCAACGTCGTCTGCCAAGGCCGATGCCCAATGTCATAGTACAGAGCATGTCAAATCCAAAACACCAAATATCAGTAAAAAAAGGACTCCAAAACCTAAAATAAAATTGTCGGAGGAGAAGCGTAAACTTGCCAATATGCCATTTACCACACGGAGTGGCAAGGAACGGCTGAGGCCCTGGCCTATGTTCATGGCTAGTGGTTCAGCTTCACATGAGGATGGAGGCACTCAGCCTCTCGCTAGAAAAATGAAAAGACTCAAGCTGGCAAAAGCAGTAGCACCGCAAAGAACTGTGCGTTCTTCGAAATCCCAAATCCACAAGGAGAGTCCAATTGTGTCGGTTGCGATGCCTGACCTTCCCAACACTGGACGTGAAGAGCATGCGCCTTCCACCATTTGCACGCCCCCTGCAAGTGCTGGAAGGAGCACCCGCAGTCCAGGTCCTGATAGTCAGATTGAAGATGTCAGTGTTGAAGTACACCAGGATGAGGAGGATATGGGTGTTGCTGGCGCTGGGGAGGAAATTGACCAGGAGGATTCTGATGGTGAGGTGGTTTGTTTAAGTCAGGCACCCGGGGAGACACCTGTTGTCCGTGGGAGGAATATGGCCGTTGACATGCCTGGTGAAAATACCAAAAAAATCAGCTCTTCGGTGTGGAACTATTTCAACAGAAATGCGGACAACAGGTGTCAAGCCGTGTGTTCCCTTTGTCAAGCTGTAATAAGTAGGGGTAAGGACGTTAACCACCTCGGAACATCCTCCCTTATACGTCACCTGCAGCGCATTCATAATAAGTCAGTGACAAGTTCAAAAACTTTGGGTGACAGCGGAAGCAGTCCACTGACCAGTAAATCCCTTCCTCTTGTAACCAAGCTCACGCAAACCACCCCACCAACTCCCTCAGTGTCAATTTCCTCCTTCCCCAGGAATGCCAATAGTCCTGCAGGCCATGTCACTGGCAATTCTGACGATTCCTCTCCTGCCTGGGATTCCTCCGATGCATCCTTGCGTGTAACGCCTACTGCTGCTGGCGCTGCTGTTGTTGCTGCTGGGAGTCGATGGTCATCCCAGAGGGGAAGTCGTAAGACCACTTTTACTACTTCCACCAAGCAATTGACTGTCCAACAGTCCTTTGCGAGGAAGATGAAATATCACAGCAGTCATCCTACTGCAAAGCGGATAACTGAGGCCTTGGCATCCTGGGTGGTGAGAAACGTGGTTCCGGTATCCATCATTACTGCAGAGCCAACTAGAGACTTGTTGGAGGTACTGTGTCCCCGGTACCAAATACCATCTAGGTTCCATTTCTCTAGGCAGGCGATACCGAAAATGTACACAGACCTCAGAAAAAGAGTCACCAGTGTCCTAAAAAATGCAGCTGTACCCAATGTCCACTTAACCACGGACATGTGGACAAGTGGAGCAGGGCAGGGTCAGGACTATATGACTGTGACAGCCCACTGGGTAGATGTATGGACTCCCGCCGCAAGAACAGCAGCGGCGGCACCAGTAGCAGCATCTCGCAAACGCCAACTCTTTCCTAGGCAGGCTACGCTTTGTATCACCGGTTTCCAGAATACGCACACAGCTGAAAACCTCTTACGGCAACTGAGGAAGATCATCGCGGAATGGCTTACCCCAATTGGACTCTCCTGTGGATTTGTGGCATCGGACAACGCCAGCAATATTGTGTGTGCATTAAATATGGGCAAATTCCAGCACGTCCCATGTTTTGCACATACCTTGAATTTGGTGGTGCAGAATTTTTTTAAAAACGACAGGGGCGTGCAAGAGATGCTGTCGGTGGCCAGAAGAATTGCGGGACACTTTCGGCGTACAGGCACCACGTACAGAAGACTGGAGCACCACCAAAAACTACTGAACCTGCCCTGCCATCATCTGAAGCAAGAAGTGGTAACGAGGTGGAATTCAACCCTCTATATGCTTCAGAGGTTGGAGGAGCAGCAAAAGGCATTTCAAGCCTATACAATTGAGCACGATATAGGAGGTGGAATGCACCTGTCTCAAGCGCAGTGGAGAATGATTTCAACGTTGTGCAAGGTTCTGCTGCCCTTTGAACTTGCCACACGTGAAGTCAGTTCAGACACTGCCAGCCTGAGTCAGGTCATTCCCCTCATCAGGCTTTTGCAGAAGAAGCTGGAGACATTGAAGGAGGAGCTAACACGGAGCGATTCCGCTAGGCATGTGGGACTTGTGGATGGAGCCCTTAATTCGCTTAACAAGGATTCACGGGTGGTCAATCTGTTGAAATCAGAGCACTACATTTTGGCCACCGTGCTCGATCCTAGATTTAAAGCCTACCTTGGATCTCTCTTTCCGGCAGACACAAGTCTGCTGGGGTTGAAAGACCTGCTGGTGAGAAAATTGTCAAGTCAAGCGGAACGCGACCTGTCAACATCTCCTCCTTCACATTCTCCCGCAACTGGGGGTGCGAGGAAAAGGCTCAGAATTCCGAGCCCACCCGCTGGCGGTGATGCAGGGCAGTCTGGAGCGACTGCTGATGCTGACATCTGGTCCGGACTGAAGGACCTGACAACGATTACGGACATGTCGTCTACTGTCACTGCATATGATTCTCTCAACATTGAAAGAATGGTGGAGGATTATATGAGTGACCGCATCCAAGTAGGCACGTCACACAGTCCATACTTATACTGGCAGGAAAAAGAGGCAATTTGGAGGCCCTTGCACAAACTGGCTTTATTCTACCTAAGTTGCCCTCCCACAAGTGTGTACTCCGAAAGAGTGTTTAGTGCCGCCGCTCACCTTGTCAGCAATCGGCGTACGAGGTTACATCCAGAAAATGTGGAGAAGATGATGTTCATTAAAATGAATTATAATCAATTCCTCCGCGGAGACATTGACCAACAGCAATTGCCTCCACAAAGTACACAGGGAGCTGAGATGGTGGATTCCAGTGGGGACGAATTGATAATCTGTGAGGAGGGGGATGTACACGGTGATATATCGGAGGATGATGATGAGGTGGACATCTTGCCTCTGTAGAGCCAGTTTGTGCAAGGAGAGATTAATTGCTTCTTTTTTGGGGGGGGTCCAAACCAACCCGTCATATCAGTCACAGTCGTGTGGCAGACCCTGTCACTGAAATGATGGGTTGGTTAAAGTGTGCATGTCCTGTTTTGTTTATACAACATAAGGGTGGGTGGGAGGGCCCAAGGACAATTCCATCTTGCACCTCTTTTTTCTTTTATTTTTCTTTGCGTCATGTGCTGTTTGGGGAGGGTTTTTTGGAAGGGCCATCCTGCGTGACACTGCAGTGCCACTCCTAGATGGGCCCGGTGTTTGTGTCGGCCACTAGGGTCGCTTATCTTACTCACACAGTCAGCTACCTCATTGCGCCTCTTTTTTTCTTTGCGTCATGTGCTGTTTGGGGAGGGTTTTTTGGAAGGGACATCCTGCGTGACACTGCAGTGCCACTCCTAGATGGGCCCGGTGTTTGTGTCGGCCACTAGGGTCGCTTATCTTACTCACACAGTCAGCTACCTCATTGCGCCTCTTTTTTTCTTTGCGTCATGTGCTGTTTGGGGAGGGTTTTTTGGAAGGGCCATCCTGCGTGACACTGCAGTGCCACTCCTAGATGGGCCCGGTGTTTGTGTCGGCCACTAGGGTCGCTTATCTTACTCACACAGTCAGCTACCTCATTGCGCCTCTTTTTTTCTTTGCGTCATGTGCTGTTTGGGGAGGGTTTTTTGGAAGGGACATCCTGCGTGACACTGCAGTGCCACTCCTAGATGGGCCCGGTGTTTGTGTCGGCCACTAGGGTCGCTTATCTTACTCACACAGTCAGCTACCTCATTGCGCCTCTTTTTTTCTTTGCGTCATGTGCTGTTTGGGGAGGGTTTTTTGGAAGGGACATCCTGCGTGACACTGCAGTGCCACTCCTAGATGGGCCCGGTGTTTGTGTCGGCCACTAGGGTCGCTTATCTTACTCACACAGTCAGCTACCTCATTGCGCCTCTTTTTTTCTTTGCGTCATGTGCTGTTTGGGGAGGGTTTTTTGGAAGGGCCATCCTGCGTGACACTGCAGTGCCACTCCTAGATGGGCCCGGTGTTTGTGTCGGCCACTAGGGTCGCTTATCTTACTCACACAGCGACCTCGGTGCAAATTTTAGGACTAAAAATAATATTGTGGGGTGTGAGGTATTCAGAATAGACTGAAAATGAGTGGAAATTATGGTTTTTGAGGTTAATAATACTTTGGGATCAAAATGACCCCCAAATTCTATGATTTAAGCTGTTTTTTAGGTTTTTTTGAAAAAAACATCCGAATCCAAAACACACCCGAATCCGACAAAAAAAATTCGGTGAGGTTTTGCCAAAACGCGGTCGAACCCAAAACACGGCCGCGGAACCGAACCCAAAACCAAAACACAAAACCCGAAAAATTTCAGGCGCTCATCACTAGGTGTCACCAACTTTAAAATTTTAAAAATCCACAGAGATCCTGAGGACTGAGTTTGAGAACCTATGGCTTAGAAAATCTGATTACTAGATAGGTTGGGTTCAAGTGTGAGGACATGTGGGGATGTACTATCCACTACTGTTGCCAGGCCCGGCGACAGGGGGGGTCAAAGGGGACAGCCGTCCCGGGCCCCGACGTTGTGAGGGGCCCCAAGGTCCAGCGGCGGCAGTGGCCCCCCTGTCCGTTCTCCCTCCGTCGTCGGTCCCCGCGCCGCCGCACAGGAAAATGACGGGCGCCCGCTGAGATTGTGTTACCAGCGGGCGCCCATCTCCCTGCACAGCGGCAGCCGGAGCAGGAGCTCAGTACTGAGCTCCTGCCTCCGGCGCCGTCACTGTGTGCTGCGTGCGCTATGGGAGAGACGTCAGTCATGACGTCTCTCTCATAGTGCTGAGGAGAGGACGCCAGGAGGATGTCTGGAAGCGGGAACGGGGATCGGTAAGTATGTCCTTTTATTTTTTAATCTTTCTTAGTGCAGCGGGGGCACCTACTGGGGGCAATTTACGGGGGACATTACTACTGACGAGGGGGCAGCAGCAAGGGGCATTACTGCTGGGGGGGCATTACTACTGGGGGCATTATTACTGGGGTGCATTGCTACTGGGGGGGAGTCATCTATTGGGGCATTACTACTTGGGGCATTATTACTGGGGGGCATTACCACTGGGGGGGAGTCATCTATTGGGGCATTACTACTGGGGGCATTATTACTGGGGGGCATTACTACTGGGGGGGAGTCATCTATTGGGGCATTACTACTGGGGGCATTATTACTGGGGGGCATTACCACTGGGGGGGAGTCATCTATTGGGGCATTACTACTGGGGGCATTATTACTGGGGGGCATTACTACTGGGGGGGAGTCATCTATTGGGGCATTACTACTGGGGGCATTATTACTGGGGGATATTTTTACTGGGGGCAAACTGCTGGGGGACATTATTACTGGGGGGCATCTACTGGGGGCAAACTACTGGGGGACATTATTACTGGGGCAAACCACTGGGGGTAAGCTACAAGGGGGCCAACTACAAAGGGCTAACTACTGGGGGCATACTGCAGGAGGGCATTACTACTGGCGGCGTAACTACAGGGGCATTACTACTGGCGGCGTAACTACAGGGGCATTACTACTGGCGGCGTAACTACAGGGGCATTACTACTGGCGGCGTAACTACAGGGGCATTACTACTTGGGGGCTAAACTACAGGGAGGCCAAACTACTGGGCGATAACTACAGGGGCCAAACTACTGGGGGCATTACTACTTGGGGCTAAACTACAAGGGGGGCATAACTACAATGGTGCAAACTACAGGGGGGCATTACTATTGGTGGCTAAACTACAAGCAGGCAAACTACTGGGGGCATTACTACTGGGAGGCTAAACTAAAGGGGGGGTAAACTACTGGGGTCATAACTGCAGGGGCATTACCACTGGGGGCATAACTACTAGGGTGCTAAATGACTGGGGGTATTACTACAGGCAACATTACTACTGGGGGCAATACGGGCATTGCATAAGGGGCACCACTACTATGGGGTCTGTATAAGGGGCACTACCAGTACAATGGACATTGCATAATGAGCGCTACAACTGTGGGCATTGTATAAGAAGCGCTACTGTGGTGGGCATTATGTGTATTACGGGGTGCTACTACTGTGGGCATTATTACGCTGCCCCCTGCCCCTCACACACTGCCCCCTGTACCCAGCACCACACACATTTCCCCCTGCACCTTGACCTTCACACGCTGCCCCCTGTCCCTCAAACGCTGCCCCTGCACCATGCACCGAAGCCGCACGCAAATGTACTTGCCCCTTCCATGGTGCCCCCCCTATCATTTTCTTCTGGATCCGCCCCTGAGCGGCGGCAGCATGTAACAGATCTAAATAATTATATATATTGCGGCATCGCGCCAGCTGCGGGCCGCCCGCTGTGCAGTTAAAAGTAATCAATAACTGACCTTTTTTTTCAGCTCCTCCACCCCCATCATCTGTGGGATCCACTTAGCATCCCCAAGCCCAGCCCCAGGTCAGCTGTCACACAACGCTACCTCCGGACCTCCCCTCCTCTCCCAGTCATCCCCGCCCGCCCTGTCTGCTGTGAGGAGCGTGAGCAGGCAGGAGCAGGATTGCGGGACTGCTGGCAGCTTGTTGCGGCGGGGTGCATCAAGCTGGTCACTCGGAGGCTGAGCCTCGTTGATTCACGGCGCTGGCGGCTGTGTCTGGTAAGTCAAGTGTCTGCATTGCAGGTGCACTCGGCTCTCCAGCAGGAGTTTGGGGCTTTGGGTTTGGGATGGGCTGCGTGCAGGCACATATCATGGATATTACATCTGCCCTGTAAACCTGGTATTACTGTAGGTAAGAGCGAAGATTGCAGGGCGAGAAAAGGTAGGGATGGCCATTATGGTGGGGCATGCTGGCTCGTTACAGGTGAGTATAACTCTCTCCCCCTCCCATAATGTGTAAAAATGGGGACTGCCTGCCATAATGTGTAAAAATGGGGACTGCCTGCCATAATGTGTAAAAATGGGGGACTCTGCCTGCCTAATGTGTAAAAAAGGGGATTCTGCTGCCATAATGTGTAAAAAATGGGACTCTGCTGCTGTAATGTGTAAAAAGGGAGACTCTGCCTGACGTAATGTGTAAAAGGAGCTCTGTGGTCACGCCCCTATATTTGTATATCGGGGGGCCCACAGGGATATCAGTGTACCGGGCCCCAAGATTTCTGTTGCCGGCCCTGACTGTTGCAGGACAAATTTGGACTCTTTCTATTATTTTGCAGCATCCTCTGTAATTACTAATGGTCCATACACACTATGCAATATCGTTCACAATCTGAACAATATCGTTCAGTCCTAAATTATATTGCATAATGTGTAAGCATGATCCGACGTACGATGCGCGCTCCCGCGGGTCGCATGCGACATCGTACATCGGACTGCATTGTGTGGTTTAGAACTCCAGTGATGACTTTGTTTCTAGACATCGTTTGACATCGTTTGTAGTGTGTACACACAATCCGATAAGATATCTTATACAATATCATACGATATTGTATCGTATGGGATCGCATAATGTGTACATAGCATTAGGTCTCCATTCGATAAGGTTGTATTGCAACACAGCTAGTTTACCACACAATATTATAAATATTTAAATCTATTTCACAAATATTTGCTAGCATAACCTTTGTACAGCATTTTATATAAAACCATCAGTTCTCATAAAGTGAATTTAGTAGCCTGACACTAGTTTTTACTGATATCATATTTACTACCTGTATTGCCTGTTGATAATCTACTATAAAAAAACAACAACATTTGGGTCCTACCATGGCATGCCAAGGTTATTTTATTGTTATGTACTAAACATTCTGCACAGAAAAACAGAACTTGGTGTCCCGAATGCTTGGGCTTTATGTCTAAACATAATGTTGATTAGCTTTCCTGTAGTCTATTACAGTTTGTGTCCATTTAAACAATTACATTTTTTACAGTCTCACAAGTCCAGCAATTTTGGTGACTGTCTGCAGACCAGGAACATTACATGGCAGACAGACTCTCTGTAATGAAAGGAGAAGTTAAGTAAAGTTGCTGATGTGATAAAGTTGCCTGTTATACTGTGAGATTACATCTCTGTTTGGAGAAGTGATTACATGCCTGCTGAATAAGGCAACTGTATGTCCTCAGGTGCTCATGAAGCAAACTATTGTATTTTATCATCTAACATATTCCAGCTGCCTTTCTATTCTAACTTCAGTAGTTCAAAGTACTTGTAGAAAAACTTTTCTTTTTGTGAACGGATGCTGAGAAATAAAATAGTGTGGGAGAGAAAAGATTCGTGAATATGAGGTAAGAGTGAGGAGGAAGA
Organism: Pseudophryne corroboree; assembly: GCF_028390025.1. Classification (NCBI taxonomy): domain Eukaryota; kingdom Metazoa; phylum Chordata; class Amphibia; order Anura; family Myobatrachidae; genus Pseudophryne; species Pseudophryne corroboree. The sequence continues at coordinate 331,425,658 of NC_086447.1, read as the reverse complement.
GACAGAGGAATAAATTCATCAATTTATATAAATATTATTACAGGAAGGCTTTCTGTGACAGCAGTGGACAAAAGTATATGCGTATTTAAGTGCATATAAAATGAGCAGAAACAATGTCAAGGGGGCAAGTGAAGGGAAGATAATGAAGTCTTTTGCTTATTACACCTAATGTCAATATGGAAATCATATGATTAGTATACATGGGCATTAATATTGTGATCAGAGTGTCTTCTTGTCCTGCCCTCATGAAGAGGTTGACATTGCAGAGATAGCTAACAGCGCTTTACTGCCTGTTCTGACACTGAACATGCATGACCATAGAGCTGCAGGTTCTAGACATCCTTTACATTAGCGGGCCTGGGTAAAACATGGAGGCTGCCAGTGGGGGATCTTCTGCAGGCACTATGGGGGATAGGATAGTGTGGAGCTGCTGCAGCACACAGACTCAAAGCATACCTCCCAACTTTCATGAAGAACAATGTGGGATGCCTGCGAGGCTAAAAGGGGGCATTGCCTCAGCAAAAGGGGGCGTGACTTTGCCCCCGTTTTGAATCACTGAGGGGGCATGGCCAGCGTTCTGTGAGCTGCTGGCATGTCCCCAGTCTCTCTTGTTTCTGTGAATAGATGCGGTGTGCGCATGCAAACAGCATCTATACACAGCTGCTCGACAGCAGATCAGCGAGTAACAGGAGCCTCCCAACAGCCCACCACCACCACCATGGTACACTGTGGCCTGCAGGTGGGACAGCAGGACAGTCCCAAAAAAATGAGATTATGAGATTTTCTGGTGAAAATCGGGACAGTTGGGAGGTATGCTCAAAGTGAAAACTCCTTTGCCTGTAAGCTGAGAGGGACTGGGGTTCACTATAGTGTATGTGTCACCTTCAGTCACAACTTCCTTTATTTAAAGCACACATTGAAATTTGCTCATGTATGGGAAGTATGACAGTATTTTGAAATGTGTGCCCTAAATAAGGAGTGTGTGACTGGAAGTGATTAGTGACATGAGGGGGAGAGATGGGGGTGGCCAAGTGATGCCGGGAATTAAAGAGGAGGAAGTTGTAAGTGAGATTGATTAAAACAAAAAATTGACAGGTGTTGCCATTGTGCCAGAGTCTACCGCGCATGTGCAGGTCTCCGGAAACATGGCATCCACTATGTTCCAGATACTAACTACTACTACTGCGCATTAGTGGCGGACATTTTGGCGGTGATATTTGCTGCAGCGCCCGCTGCTGGACTCTGGAAAGGTATTAAAACATGGGCGCAGTGTGTGCGGTGTGGGCTTCCCCTGGACCCAGGGACCCGTGTGCCATTGGCCTCTAGTAGTATGCTGATTACTCCTTTGCTTCCTTACATCTCAGCTGTAGTGTGGACTGAGAATTGTAGTGCTAATTGTTACCTGTGCTCTATTTTAGTTTTTCAGTTATTGTAATGTTTGAACCCCTGTTGTATTGTAATTCTGTGCACCCCTGTATTGTTCTATGTTGTGCCGTATGTACTGCGCTGCGAAACACTTGTGTCACCTTATAAATAAAATGTAATAATAACACTGGTGTTAATCTGTTGCCAGGGATTTAAGACTTGATTTAGATTAATTTTGTGCTCCTGATCATGAATATGCAATGCTTATTTTTCAATTGGCTCTAGTTTTTGAGATATGCATATGTTTTTAATATTTATGAAAAATTAAATTAAACAATGTTAAAAATAGTTTAAAAGATTTTTTTTTATTTTAATTAAATTTGATTTGTAAAATTAAGACACAGGATAATTACATATATAAGTGTTAGGAAGCTATGAGAACTGATTTTTGTAGGATTTTCTTTTGTATTCTTTTGCGGGCAGTCCCTCTGCAGACTCCAACAGTAATCGGCCATCATGTGACGATCCCACCTTCCTTGATATCTTTCTTCCATTACCTGGACAGGGATGTAGTTATGTGACCGGCGATCAGGAAACCGATGGTCATATAACCTCCCCCTACATCCCACCCCTTCACAATCCCGACGGTCGGCATGCCGACAAAAGGGACTATTCCCACTCGTGGGTGTCCACGACACCCACAGAGTTGGAATAGAACACGGGGCGACTGCTCTTTAAATTTTGTTGAATGACCGATAGGAATCAACGCAAATGTATTCCCATAATACACATTTTAACTCCTTTTAGAAATATCCAAGAAGAGCCGCCAGTCATCTGCTCGATATTCTGGTAAGGATTGCAATACTGATAAAAAGCAGTTGCTGCGATCAAATAGTTGCCACCCAGCAATAAAAAAAAAGCCCATTGCAGAAATTGTGAATGCATCGCAATATGCTGGCTGATCGCGAAACCATATGCAATTCCCGGAACATCAAAGATTTTTCCTATCTGCGCCAAGCAAGGTCATCCACAATTCTTGTGACACAAGAGGCTGGAAGAGGTCAACGCTGACGTCAGAGTCCCTCCTAAGAAATTCCTGGGCACACCTGTGTTTTTTCAGACACCCAGAAAACAGCAGGTTCCTGTCAGTCAAACAGCGGTTGCATTGCGATCACGGGGTGGTCTTCTGTTTGCCGGCGGCCGGGCTCCCGGCGCTCAGTATACCGGCGCCGGGAGCCCGACAGCCGGCATACCGACACTTATTTTCCCTCGTGGGGGTCCACGACCCCCATAGAGGGAGAATAAAATAGTGTGGCGCGCGTAGCGCGCCACCGTGCCCGTAGCGTGGCGAGTGCAGCGAGCCCGCAAGGGGCTCATTTGCGCTCGCCAAGCTGTCGGTAAGCCGGCGGTCGGGCGCCGGGATGCTGGTCGCCGGGAGCCCGACCGCCGGCCAGCCGTAGTGAACCCCGATCACGATGTATACACAATTTCTGTCACTATTTTTACTTATGCATGCGCAGTCGTTCAATAATCGTCTGGATTGCGAATCGCAAAATTTGCAATCCTTACTGAATAAGGTCAAAAGAACTGAATGATGGTACAGGTAAATCTGTACTTTGTGGTATCGGTTGCTTTGCAGAATTCATACTTGGGTATTCCCATTTGCGTTTCTTAAATCGATTCATACCCTTTACATTTACAGTACAAAAATAGCAGTCACTCAAGTGATCTTTTGGCTCACACCACATCACAGGTATGCCGAAATTAAGTCCTTTTCGATCACCTTTAGTCCAGTTGCGGAGTGATTCCACGCAGGCTTTAGAAACTTTGTGAGGCACCCATATCTTGTCTTGCTGGCATATGTGAATCATACAAATGCTTCACATATACAATATTGCCACAAATATAACAAAAAACATCAGGATTGTTAGTACACCGTCTTTCGAGAATAACTAATTTTTACGATGAAAATGTTTTGTATCACACATTCAGTGCTAACTCCCAACAAAAGTCTAGGACATACTGAACAAAACTTGCCCAACCGGCGGGAAATCTGTGAGACAGAGAGAGGGCAGAACAAAGGAACAGGAGGTGTGCTAACTGCGGTCCTTTCCGTTGCTCCTCTCTGTATGCTGGGAGGAGGCGTGGCTGTGGTCTGAGGATGTCCCAGCAGGCCCAGCAGTGCACTGCCACGCCTCCTCCCAGCGTTAGTGAGGAGATGAATGTGCTATGTGTCTGAAACGTAACTACCAGCTACATTATCACAAATAAAACAAATTCTTGTAATTGTTGAAAGAGGGTAGTTGTTAAAAAAAGCAAAACTTAAGGTGCATACACACAGTGAGATTTTGACTATGGACAATTTTGACTCTGCGATTTCCCTTGAACTCCCCAGAGCCCAGAGCCACCAATTTTGACTATATTTACTTGCGATTTTGACTATATGAACTTACGATTTTGACTATGTGCGATTTTGGCTATGACCGATTTTGACAGCTCATTTGAATATTGGGATGATATTTCAGGGGGATGTAGATCGGTATTGCAAGCTAATATCAGTCACTACTGGAAACACGTGCAATATGCACTAGATTGTACACAATATAGTAAACATTGCCATGCCCGCACAGTCTATTTTTTCTTGAGATACCAACCCCACGAGAACGTGCATCGGCATCGCAAGGAGTATACACATGGTGCAATATGTTTTCTACCGATATGGACTATATAGTCCATATCGGTAGTTCATATCGCACCGTGTGTATGCACCTTAAGTCGATTCAGTTAAGTAAAGTGTCCTAGACTGGTAAGGTACCTTAAATGGAGAAAATAATTGAATTTGAAAACTGGAGGTAATTCAGCTATGGCAAAGATCAAACGTGAAAATAGGACCTGCGAGTACTAGCAAACCGATCTTAAATCCTTGGCAACAAAATATATTAATTTTGTTCCCCAGTGTAGTAATAATAACAACCTGGCAATGTTGACACCTGCCAAGAAAAAAAGATCAAGTTAATCCAGTTAGATAGACAGGACACGTTGGCAGAAATCCCTGGACATAAACAGTAAACTATGGGTTAAACTAGCAGTGATTTCACTGGTGGAAATGGATAGCTCCAAACAGCCTGGAGGTTAATTGAAACCATAAACCACTGTCACTTAGAGGTGTTATAAGTGCAGTGACAATGGGCAGTTTAGCTGTTTTTAAAAGTATGATGTAAGTCGTTTGGTGATGAAAGACTTGTTGACAGCAGCTGAAAGCTGACACCATGGGAACATTTACAGGTATGAGGTCATTATCATCTGCAGGTAGACAGTCAGGGGCCTGTTATTGGATGGGTCTAGATTAACCTCTCATGTGCCAGCTATGTTTAAGTATACCCATGAACCTGCGATGATTATGTATTACTGAATTTTATATTTAAGGTTTTCATTTATTCAAATGTAGTTTCTTGTTTATTTTGTACATGGCATTAGTGGTATGTCGGTTATTTAAAAATTGACCCGTTTACAGGTCACATTTGAAGGATTTTCTAATCTGAGAGCACATGGACCAATAACTGGTTAATTCCTTTGCACATATTTAAGTAAATGAGCGAAATATGAGGGCGAGATGAGCTCCGGAAATTTTTCGGGTTTTGTGTTTTGGTTTTGGGTTCGGTTCCGCGGCCGTGTTTTGGGTTCGACCGCGTTTTGGCAAAACCTCACCGAATTTTTTTTGTCGGATTCGGGTGTGTTTTGGATTCAGGTGTTTTTTTCCAAAAAACCTAAAAAACAGCTTAAATCATAGAATTTGGGGGTCATTTTGATCCCAAAGTATTATTAACCTCAAAAACCATAATTTCCACTCATTTTCAGTCTATTCTGAATACCTCACACCTCACAATATTATTTTTAGTCCTAAAATTTGCACCGAGGTCGCTGGATGACTAAGCTAAGCGACCCTAGTGGCCGACACAAACACCTGGCCCATCTAGGAGTGGCACTGCAGTGTCACGCAGGATGGCCCTTCCAAAAAACACTCCCCAAACAGCACATGACGCAAAGAAAAAAAGAGGCGCAATGAGGTAGCTGTGTGAGTAAGATAAGCGACCCTAGTGGCCGACACAAACACCGGGCCCATCTAGGAGTGGCACTGCAGTGTCACGCAGGATGGCCCTTCCAAAAAACACTCCCCAAACAGCACATGACGCAAAGAAAAAAAGAGGCGCAATGAGGTAGCTGTGTGAGTAAGATAAGCGACCCTAGTGGCCGACACAAACACCGGGCCCATCTAGGAGTGGCACTGCAGTGTCACGCAGGATGGCCCTTCCAAAAAACACTCCCCAAACAGCACATGACGCAAAGAAAAAAAAGAGGCGCAATGAGGTAGCTGTGTGAGTAAGATAAGCGACCCTAGTGGCCGACACAAACACCGGGCCCATCTAGGAGTGGCACTGCAGTGTCACGCAGGATGGCCCTTCCAAAAAACACTCCACAAACAGCACATGACGCAAAGAAAAAAAGAGGCGCAATGAGGTAGCTGTGTGAGTAAGATAAGCGACCCTAGTGGCCGACACAAACACCGGGCCCATCTAGGAGTGGCACTGCAGTGTCACGCAGGATGGCCCTTCCAAAAAACACTCCCCAAACAGCACATGACGCAAAGAAAAAAAGAGGCGCAATGAGGTAGCTGTGTGAGTAAGATAAGCGACCCTAGTGGCCGACACAAACACCGGGCCCATCTAGGAGTGGCACTGCAGTGTCACGCAGGATGGCCCTTCCAAAAAACACTCCCCAAACAGCACATGACGCAAAGAAAAAAAGAGGTGCAATGAGGTAGCTGTGTGAGTAAGATAAGCGACCCTAGTGGCCGACACAAACACCGGGCCCATCTAGGAGTGGCACTGCAGTGTCACGCAGGATGGCCCTTCCAAAAAACACTCCCCAAACAGCACATGACGCAAAGAAAAAAAGAGGCGCAATGAGGTAGCTGTGTGAGTAAGATAAGCGACCCTAGTGGCCGACACAAACACCGGGCCCATCTAGGAGTGGCACTGCAGTGTCACGCAGGATGGCCCTTCCAAAAAACACTCCCCAAACAGCACATGACGCAAAGAAAAAAAAGAGGCGCAATGAGGTAGCTGTGTGAGTAAGATAAGCGACCCTAGTGGCCGACACAAACACCGGGCCCATCTAGGAGTGGCACTGCAGTGTCACGCAGGATGGCCCTTCCAAAAAACACTCCCCAAACAGCACATGACGCAAAGAAAAAAAAGAGGCGCAATGAGGTAGCTGTGTGAGTAAGATAAGCGACCCTAGTGGCCGACACAAACACCGGGCCCATCTAGGAGTGGCACTGCAGTGTCACGCAGGATGGCCCTTCCAAAAAACACTCCACAAACAGCACATGACGCAAAGAAAAAAAGAGGCGCAATGAGGTAGCTGTGTGAGTAAGATAAGCGACCCTAGTGGCCGACACAAACACCGGGCCCATCTAGGAGTGGCACTGCAGTGTCACGCAGGATGGCCCTTCCAAAAAACACTCCCCAAACAGCACATGACGCAAAGAAAAAAAGAGGCGCAATGAGGTAGCTGTGTGAGTAAGATAAGCGACCCTAGTGGCCGACACAAACACCGGGCCCATCTAGGAGTGGCACTGCAGTGTCACGCAGGATGGCCCTTCCAAAAAACACTCCCCAAACAGCACATGACGCAAAGAAAAAAAAAGGCGCAATGAGGTAGCTGTGTGAGTAAGATAAGCGACCCTAGTGGCCGACACAAACACCGGGCCCATCTAGGAGTGTCACTGCAGTGTCACGCAGGATGGCCCTTCCAAAAAACACCCCACAAACAGCACATGACGCAAAGAAAAATTAAAGAAAAAAGAGGTGCAAGATGGAATTGTCCTTGGGCCCTCCCACCCACCCTTATGTTGTATAAACAGGACATGCACACTTTAACCAACCCATCATTTCAGTGACAGGGTCTGCCACACGACTGTGACTGAAATGACGGGATGGTTTGGACCCCCACCAAAAAAGAAGCAATTAATCTCTCCTTGCACAAACTGGCTCTACAGAGGCAAGATGTCCACCTCATCATCATCCTCCGATATATCACCGTGTACATCCCCCTCCTCACAGATTATCAATTCGTCCCCACTGGAATCCACCATCTCAGCTCTCTGTGTACTTTGTGGAGGCAATTGCTGCTGGTCAATGTCTCCACGGAGGAATTGATAATTCATTTTAATGAACATCATCTTCTCCACATTTCTCTATCGTCCTAGTGGATGCTGGGGTTCCTGAAAGGACCATGGGGAATAGCGGCTCCGCAGGAGACAGGGCACAAAAGTAAAGCTTTCCGATCAGGTGGTGTGCACTGGCTCCTCCCCCTATGACCCTCCTCCAAGCCAGTTAGATTTTTGTGCCCGGCCGAGAAGGGTGCAATTCTAGGTGGCTCTCCTAAAGAGCTGCTTAGAGAAAGTTTAGCTTAGGTTTTTTACTTTACAGTGAGTCCTGCTGGCAACAGGATCACTGCAACGAGGGACAGAGGGGAGAAGAAGTGAACTCACCTGCGTGCAGGATGGATTGGCTTCTTGGCTACTGGACATCAGCTCCAGAGGGACGATCACAGGTACAGCCTGGATGGTCACCGGAGCCTTGCCGCCGGCCCCCTTGCAGATGCTGAAGTAAGAAGAGGTCCAGAATCGGCGGCAGAAGACTCCTCAGTCTTCTAAAGGTAGCGCACAGCACTGCAGCTGTGCGCCATTTTCCTCTCAGCACACTTCACACGGCAGTCACTGAGGGTGCAGGGCGCTGGGAGGGGGGCGCCCTGGGAGGCAAATGAATACCTAATTTGGCTAAAAATACCTCACATATATCCTCCGGAGGCTATATGGAGATATTTAACCCCTGCCAGAATCCGTTAAGAGCGGGAGACGAGGCCGCCGAAAAAGGGGCGGGGCCTATCTCCTCAGCACACAGCGCCATTTTCCCTCACAGAAAGGCTGGAGGGAAGGCTCCCAGGCTCTCCCCTGCACTGCACTACAGAAACAGGGTTAAAACAGAGAGGGGGGGCACTAATTTGGCGATATGCTTATATATATTAAGATGCTATAAGGGAAAACACTTATATAAGGTTGTCCCTATATAATTATAGCGTTTTTGGTGTGTGCTGGCAAACTCTCCCTCTGTCTCTCCAAAGGGCTAGTGGGTCCTGTCCTCTATCAGAGCATTCCCTGTGTGTGTGCTGTGTGTCGGTACGTGTGTGTCGACATGTAGGAGGACGATGTTGGTGAGGAGGCGGAGCAATTGCCTGTAATGGTGATGTCACTCTCTAGGGAGTCGACACCGGAATGGATGGCTTATTTAGGAAATTACGTGATAATGTCAACACGCTGCAAGGTCGGTTGACGACATGAGACGGCCGACAAACAATTAGTACCGGTCCAGACGTCTCAAAAACACCGTCAGGGGTTTTAAAACGCCCGTTTACTTTAGTCGGTCGACACAGACACAGACAGGGACACTGAATCCAGTGTCGACGGTGAATAAACAAACGTATTCCTTATTAGGGCCACACGTTAAAGGCAATGAAGGAGGTGTTACATATTTCTGATACTACAAGTACCACAAAAGAGGGTATTATGTGGGATGTGAAAAAACTACCATAGTTTTTCCTGAATCAGATAAATTAAATAAAGTGTGTGATGATGCGTGGGTTCCCCCCGATAGAAAATTATGGGCGGTATACCCTTTCCCGCCAGAAGTTAGGGCGCGTTGGGAAACACCCCTTAAGGTGGATAAGGCGCTCACACGCTTATCAAAACAAGTGGCGGTACCGTCTATAGATAGGGCCGTCCTCAAGGACCAGCTGACAGGAGGCTGGAAAAATATCATAAAAAGTATATACACACATACTGGTGTTATACTGCGACCAGCGATCGCCTCAGCCTGGATGTGCAGAGCTGGGGTGGCTTGGTCGGATTCCCTGACTAAAAATATTGATACCCTTGACAGGGACAGTATTTTATTGACTATAGAGCATTTAAAGGATGCATTTCTATATATGCGAGATGCACAGAGGGATATTTGCACTCTGGCATCATGAGTAAATGCGATGTCCATAACTGCCAAAAGATGTTATGGACACGACAGTGGTCAGGTGATGCAGATTCCAAACGGCACAAAGGTGTATTGCCGTATAAAGGATGAGGAGTTATTTGGGGTCGGTCCATCGGACCTGGTGGCCACGGCAACTGCTGGAAAATCCACCGTTTTTTACCCTAAGTCACATCTCTGCAGAAAAAGACACCGTCTTTTCAGCCTCAGTCCTCTCGTCCCTATAAGATCATATCTGCCCAGGGATAGAGGAAAGGGAAGAAGACTGCAGCAGGCAGCCCATTCCCAGGAACAGAAGCGTTCCACCGCTTCTGACAAGTTCTCAGCATGGCGCTGAGACCGTACAGGACCCCTGGATCCTACAAGTAGTATCCCAGGGGTACAGATTGGAAGGTCGAGACGTTTCACCTTCGCAGGCTCCTGAAGTCTGCTTTACCAAGGTCTCCCTCCGACAAGGAGGCAGTATGGAAAAAAATTCACAAGCTGTATTCCCAGCAGGTGATAACTAAATTACCCCTCCTACTACAAGAAAAGGGGTATTATTCCACACTATATTGTGGTACTGAAGCCAGAAGGCTAGGTGAGACTTATTCTAAAAAAAATTTTGAACACTTACAAAGGTTCAAATCAAGATGGAGTCACTCAGAGCAGTGATAACGAACCAGGAAGAAGAGGACTATATAGTGTCCCGGGACATCAGGGATGCTTACCTCTATGTCCCAAATTTGCCCTTCTCACTAAGGGTACCTCAGGTTCGTGGTGCAGAACTGTCACTATCAGTTTCAGACGCTGCCGTTTGGATTGTCCACGGCACCCCGGGTCTTTACCAAGGTAATGGCCGAAATGATGATTCTTCTTCGAAGAAAAGGCGTCTTAAGTATCCCTTACTTGGACGATTTCCTGATAAGGGCATAGTCCAGGGAACAGTTGGAGGTCGGAGTAGCACTATCTCGGATACTGCTACAACAGCACGGGTGGATTCTAAATATTCCAAAATCGCAGCTGATCCGACGACACGTCTGCTGTGCCTAGGGATAATTCTGGACACAGTCCAGAAAAAGGTGTTTCTCCCGGAAGAGAAAGCCAGGGAGTTATCCGAGTTAGTCAGGAACCTCCTAAAAACAGTGCATCATTGCACAAGGGTCCTGGTAAAAATGGTGGCTTCCTACGAAGCAATTCCATTCGGCAGATTTCACGCAAGAACTTTTCAGTGGGATCTGCTGGACAAATGGCCCGGATCGCATCTTCAGATGCATCAGCGGATAACCCTATATCCAAGGACAAGGGTGTCTCTCCTGTGGTGGTTATAGAGTGCTCATCTTCTAGAGGGCCGCAGATTCGGCATTCAGGATTGGATGCTGGTGACCACGGAGCCCAGCCCGAGAGGCTGGGGAGCAGTCACACAGGGAAAAAATTTCCAGGGAGTGTGATCAAGTCTGGAGACTTTTCTCCACATAAATATACTGGAGCTAAGGGTAAATTTATAATGCTCTAAGCTTAGCAAGACCTCTGCTTCAGGGTCAGCCGGTATTTATCCAGTGGGAAAAACATCACGGCAGTCGCCCACGTAAACAGACAGGGCGACACAAGAAGCAGGAGGGCAATGGCAAAAACTGCAAGGACTTTTCGCTGGGCGGAAAATCATGTGATAGCACTGTCAGCAGTGTTTCATCCCGGGAATGGAAACTGGGAAGCAGACTTCCTCAGCAGGCACGACCTCCACCCGGGAGAGTGGAAACTTCATCGGGAAGTTTTTTCCACATGATTGTAAACCGTTGGGAAATACCAAAGGTGGACATGATGGCGTCCCGTCTGAACAAAAAACGGGACAGGTATTGCGCCAGGTCAAGAGACCCTCAGGCAATAGCTGTGGACGTTCTGGTAACACCGTGGGTGTACCAGTCGGTGTATGTGTTCCCTCCTCTGCTTCTCATACCTAAGGTGCTGAGAATTATAAGACGTAGAGGAGTAAGAACTATACTCATGGCTCCGGATTGGCCAAGAAGGACTTGGTACCCGGAACTTCAAGAGATGTTTACAGAGGTCTTATGGCCTCTGCCGCTAAGAAGGGACTTGCTTCAGCAAGTACCATGTCTGTTCCAAGACTTACCGCAGCTGCGTTTGTCGGCATGGCGGTGGAAAGCCGGATCCTAAGGGAAAAAGGCATTCCGGAAGAGGTCATTCCTACCCTGGTCAAAGCCAGAAAGGAGGTGACCGCACAACATTATCACCACATGTGGCGAAAATATGTTGCGTGGTGTGAGGCCAGGAAGGCCCCACAAAGAAATTTCAACTCGGTCGTTTCCTGCATTTCCTGCAAACAGGAGTGTCTATGGGCCTCAAATTGGGGTCCATTAAGGTTCAAATTTCGGCCCTGTCGATTTTCTTCCAGAAAGAATTGGCTTCAGTTCCTGAAGTCCAGAAGTTGTCAAGGGAGTATTGCATATACAACCCCCTTTTGTGCCTCCAGTGGCACTGTGGGATCTCAACGTAGTTCTGGGATTCCTCAAATCACATTGGTTTAAAACCAGTCAAATCTGTGGATTTGAAGCATCTCACAGGAAAAGTGACCATGCTCTTGGCCCTGGCCTGGACCAGGCGAGTGTCAAATTGGTGGTTTTTTCTCAAAAAAGCCCATATCTGTTTGTCCATTCGGACAGGGCAGAGCTGCGGACTCGTCCCCAGTTCTCTCCCTAAGGTGGTGTCAGTGTTTTACCTGAACCAGCTTATTGTGGTGCCTTGCACCTACTAGGGACTTGGAGGACTCCAAGTTGCTAGATGTTGTCAGGGCCCTGAAAATATGTTCCAGGACGGCTGGAGTCAGGAAAACTGACTTGCTGTTATCCTGTATGCACCCAACAAACTGGGTGCTCTTGCTTCTAAGCAGACTATTGCTAGTTGGATGTGTAATACAATTCAGCTTGCACATTCTGTGGCAGGCCTGCCACAGCCAAAATATGTAAATGCCCATTCCACAAGGAAGGTGGGCTCATCTTGGGCGGCTGCCCGAGGGGTCTCGGCTTTACAACTTTGCCGAGCAGCTACTTGGTCAGGGGCAAACACGTTTGCTAAATTCTACAAATTTGATACCCTGGCTAAGGAGGACCTGGAGTTCTCTCATTCGGTGCTGCAGAGTCATCCGCACTCTCCCGCCCGTTTGGGAGCTTTGGTATAATCCCCATGGTCCTTTCAGGAACCCCAGCATCCACTAGGACGATAGAGAAAATAAGAATTTACTTACCGATAATTCTATTTCTCGGAGTCCGTAGTGGATGCTGGGCGCCCATCCCAAGTGCGGATTATCTGCAATACTTGTACATAGTTACAAAAATCGGGTTATTATTGTTGTGAGCCATCTTTTCAGAGGCTCCGCTGTTATCATACTGTTAACTGGGTTTAGATCACAAGTTGTACGGTGTGATTGGTGTGGCTGGTATGAGTCTTACCCGGGATTCAAAATTCCTCCCTTATTGTGTACGCTCGTCCGGGCACAGTACCTAACTGGCTTGGAGGAGGGTCATAGGGGGAGGAGCCAGTGCACACCACCTGATCGGAAAGCTTTACTTTTGTGCCCTGTCTCCTGCGGAGCCGCTATTCCCCATGGTCCTTTCAGGAACCCCAGCATCCACTACGGACTCCGAGAAATAGAATTATCGGTAAGTAAATTCTTATTTTTCTGGATGTAACCTCGTACGCCGATTGCTGACAAGGTGAGCGGCGGCACTAAACACTCTTTCGGAGTACACACTTGTGGGAGGGCAACTTAGGTAGAATAAAGCCAGTTTGTGCAAGGGCCTCCAAATTGCCTCTTTTTCCTGCCAGTATAAGTACGGACTGTGTGACGTGCCTACTTGGATGCGGTCACTCATATAATCCTCCACCATTCTTTCAATGGTGAGAGAATCATATGCAGTGACAGTAGACGACATGTCCGTAATCGTTGTCAGGTCCTTCAGTCCGGACCAGATGTCAGCATCAGCAGTCGCTCCAGACTGCCCTGCATCACCGCCAGCGGGTGGGCTCGGAATTCTGAGCCTTTTCCTCGCACCCCCAGTTGCGGGAGAATGTGAAGGAGGAGATGTTGACAGGTCGCGTTCCGCTTGACTTGACAATTTTCTCACCAGCAGGTCTTTCAACCCCAGCAGACTTGTGTCTGCCGGAAAAAGAGATCCAAGGTAGGCTTTAAATCTAGGATCGAGCACGGTGGCCAAAATGTAGTGCTCTGATTTCAACAGATTGACCACCCGTGAATCCTTGTTAAGCGAATTAAGGGCTCCATCCACAAGTCCCACATGCCTAGCGGAATCGCTCCGTGTTAGCTCCTCCTTCAATGTCTCCAGCTTCTTCTGCAAAAGCCTGATGAGGGGAATGACCTGACTCAGGCTGGCAGTGTCTGAACTGACTTCATGTGTGGCAAGTTCAAAGGGCAGCAGAACCTTGCACAACGTTGAAATCATTCTCCACTGCGCTTGAGACAGGTGCATTCCACCTCCTATATCGTGCTCAATTGTATAGGCTTGAATGGCCTTTTGCTGCTCCTCCAACCTCTGAAGCATATAGAGGGTTGAATTCCACCTCGTTACCACTTCTTGCTTCAGATGATGGCAGGGCAGGTTCAGTTGTTTTTGGTGGTGCTCCAGTCTTCTGTACGTGGTGCCTGTACGCCGAAAGTGTCCCGCAATTCTTCTGGCCACCAACAGCATCTCTTGCACGCCCCTGTCGTTTTTTAAAAAATTCTGCACCACCAAATTCAAGGTATGTGCAAAACATGGGACGTGCTGGAATTTGTCCATATTTAATGCACACACAATATTGCTGGCGTTGTCCGATGCCACAAATCCACAGGAGAGTCCAATTGGGGTAAGCCATTCCGCGATGATCTTCCTCAGTTGCCGTAAGAGGTTTTCAGCTGTGTGCGTATTCTGGAAACTGGTGATACAAAGCGTAGCCTGCCTAGGAAAGAGTTGGCGTTTGCGAGATGCTGCTACTGGTGCCGCCGCTGCTGTTCTTGTGGCGGGAGTCCATACATCTACCCAGTGGGCTGTCACAGTCATATAGTCCTGACCCTGCCCTGCTCCACTTGTCCACATGTCCGTGGTTAAGTGGACATTGGGTACAGCTGCATTTTTTAGGACACTGGTGACTCTTTTTCTGAGGTCTGTGTACATTTTCGGTATCGCCTGCCTAGAGAAATGGAACCTAGATGGAATTTGGTACCGGGGACACAGTACCTCCAACAAGTCTCTAGTTGGCTCTGCAGTAATGATGGATACCGGAACCACGTTTCTCACCACCCAGGATGCCAAGGCCTCAGTTATCCGCTTTGCAGTAGGATGACTGCTGTGATATTTCATCTTCCTCGCAAAGGACTGTTGGACAGTCAATTGCTTGGTGGAAGTAGTAAAAGTGGTCTTACGACTTCCCCTCTGGGATGACCATCGACTCCCAGCAGCAACAACAGCAGCGCCAGCAGCAGTAGGCGTTACACGCAAGGATGCATCGGAGGAATCCCAGGCAGGAGAGGAATCGTCAGAATTGCCAGTGACATGGCCTGCAGGACTATTGGCATTCCTGGGGAAGGAGGAAATTGACACTGAGGGAGTTGGTGGGGTGGTTTGCGTGAGCTTGGTTACAAGAGGAAGGTATTTACTGGTCAGTGGACTGCTTCCGCTGTCACCCAAAGTTTTTGAACTTGTCACTGACTTATTATGAATGCGCTGCAGGTGACGTATAAGGGAGGATGTTCCGAGGTGGTTAACATCCTTACCCCTACTTATTACAGCTTGACAAAGGCAACACACGGCTTGACACCTGTTGTCCGCATTTCTGTTGAAATACTTCCACACCGAAGAGCTGATTTTTTTGGTATTTTCACCAGGCATGTCAGTGGCCATATTCCTCCCACGGACAACAGGTGTCTCCCCGGGTGCCTGACTTAAACAAACCACCTCACCATCAGAATCCTCCTGGTCAATTTTCTCCCCAGCGCCAGCAACACCCATATCCTCCTCATCCTGGTGTACTTCAACACTGACATCTTCAATCTGACTATCAGGAACTGGACTGCGGGTGCTCCTTCCAGCACTTGCAGGGGGCGTGCAAATGGTGGAAGGCGCATGCTCTTCACGTCCAGTGTTGGGAAGGTCAGGCATCGCAACCGACACAATTGGAGTCGGACTCTCCTTGTGGATTTGGGATTTCGAAGAACGCACAGTTCTTTGCGGTGCTACTGCTTTTGCCAGCTTGAGTCTTTTCTTTTTTCTAGCGAGAGGCTGAGTGCTTCCATCCTCATGTGAAGCTGAACCACTAGCCATGAACATAGGCCAGGGCCTCAGCCGTTCCTTGCCACTCCGTGTGGTAAATGGCATATTGGCAAGTTTACGCTTCTCCGACGACAATTTTATTTTAGGTTTTGGAGTCCTTTTTTTACTGATATTTGGTGTTTTGGATTTGACATGCTCTGTACTATGACATTGGGCATCGGCCTTGGCAGACGACGTTGCTGGCATTTCATCGTCTCGGCCATGACTAGTGGCAGCAGCTTCAGCACGAGGTGGAAGTGGATCTTGATCTTTCCCTAATTTTGGAACCTCAACATTTTTGTTCTCCATATTTTAATAGGCACAATTAAAAGGCACCTCAGGTAAACAATGGAGATGGATGGATACTAGTATACTTATGGATGGACTGCCGAGTGCCGACACAGAGGTAGCTACAGCCGTGGACTACCGTACTGTGTCTGCTGCTAATATAGACTGGATGATAATGATATGAAATCAATATATATATGTATATATAATATCACTAGTACTGCAGCCGGACAGGTAGATATATATTTATTAGGTAATGATGACTGATGACGGACCTGCTGGACACTGTCAGCTCAGCAGCACCGCAGACTGCTACAGTAAGCTACTATAGTAGTATGTATCAAGAAGAAAGAAAAAAAAAACCACGGGTAGGTGGTATACAATTATGGATGGACTGCCGAGTGCCGACACAGAGGTAGCTACAGCCGTGGACTACCGTACTGTGTCTGCTGCTAATATAGACTGGATGATAATGATATGAAATCAATATATATATGTATATATAATATCACTAGTACTGCAGCCGGACAGGTAGATATATATTTATTAGGTAATGATGACTGATGACGGACCTGCTGGACACTGTCAGCTCAGCAGCACCACAGACTGCTACAGTAAGCTACTATAGTAGTATGTATCAAGAAGAAAGAAAAAAAAAACCACGGGTAGGTGGTATACAATTATGGATGGACTGCCGAGTGCCGACACAGAGGTAGCTACAGCCGTGGACTACCGTACTGTGTCTGCTGCTAATATAGACTGGATGATAATGATATGAAATCAATATATATATATGTATATATAATATCACTAGTACTGCAGCCGGACAGGTAGATATATATTTATTAGGTAATGATGACTGATGACGGACCTGCTGGACACTGTCAGCTCAGCAGCACCGCAGACTGCTACAGTAAGCTACTATAGTAGTATGTATCAAGAAGAAAGAAAAAAAAAACCACGGGTAGGTGGTATACAATTATGGATGGACTGCCGAGTGCCGACACAGAGGTAGCTACAGCCGTGGACTACCGTACTGTGTCTGCTGCTAATATAGACTGGATGATAATGATATGAAATCAATATATATATGTATATATAATATCACTAGTACTGCAGCCGGACAGGTAGATATATATTTATTAGGTAATGATGACTGATGACGGACCTGCTGGACACTGTCAGCTCAGCAGCACCGCAGACTGCTACAGTAAGCTACTATAGTAGTATGTATCAAGAAGAAAGAAAAAAAAAACCACGGGTAGGTGGTATACAATTATGGATGGACTGCCGAGTGCCGACACAGAGGTAGCTACAGCCGTGGACTACCGTACTGTGTCTGCTGCTAATATAGACTGGATGATAATGATATGAAATCAATATATATATGTATATATAATATCACTAGTACTGCAGCCGGACAGGTAGATATATATTTATTAGGTAATGATGACTGATGACGGACCTGCTGGACACTGTCAGCTCAGCAGCACCGCAGACTGCTACAGTAAGCTACTATAGTAGTATGTATCAAGAAGAAAGAAAAAAAAAACCACAGGTAGGTGGTATACAATTATGGATGGACTGCCGAGTGCCGACACAGAGGTAGCTACAGCCGTGGACTAACGTACTGTGTCTGCTGCTAATATAGACTGGATGATAATGATATGAAATCAATATATATATGTATATATAATATCACTAGTACTGCAGCCGGACAGGTAGATATATATTTAATAGGTAATGATGACTGATGACGGACCTGCTGGACACTGTCAGCTCAGCAGCACCGCAGACTGCTACAGTAAGCTACTATAGTAGTATGTATCAA